>NC_048298.1:11390216-11527777 GCF_013100865.1 Trachemys scripta elegans | reverse complement strand
GGGCCGGTGGTGCTGGGCCGGGGGCCGGGCCAGCGGTGCTGGGCCAGGGGCCGGGGGCCGGGCTGGGGACCGGGCCGGCGGTGCTGAGCCGGGGGCCGGGCTGGCGGTGCTGGGCCCGGGCCTGGGCCGGGGGTGCTCGGCCGGGGGCTGGCCCGGGGCCGGCACCCCAGGGCCCAAGCCGAGCTAGGCTGGAGACGCCGGGGGGCCAGACTGGGCCGCGCCTCCTCCCTCCACCCCACCCCCGCTTACCTGCTGCCTGCTTCAGGCTTCCCGCGAATCAAATGTTCGCGGGAAGCAGGGGAGGGGATGGAGTTGGGGCGTGGGCATGGGCAGGGCTGGGGGCGGGGCCGGGGCCCCATGGAGTGTCCTCTTTTTGGACACTCAAAATATGGTAACCCTAACTAACTTCAGCCCTGCTTGCAGCCCCAGAGTAGTGGGTTCATGAAGGAAAGCAGTCCAGGGCAGGGGTATGGCCAGTGCATACTACACAAGAGCGGTTGTCTGCTTATCAGGGCTCTCAGGGAAGTAGGAGTGGCAGTGTGTAATTTAGAGCAGCCTTGAGGCTACTCTAATTTACAGCAGGGGCCCAGAATACAGGCAGCACAAAGGTGGCCTAAAGTCATCTGCTATGGAAGGGAGGAACTGAGAATCAGAGCTATGTGCCTCCCCTTGGCCATCTCTAAAATGGGGATAACGAGATTTATGACAGTGTGGTCTGAGGCTCAATTACTTAATGCCTGTAGGTTGCCTTGACGTCATCAGATAAGAAGGTGCTAAACAACGTATTTTTGTCCTCGTAATTTTAATCTTACTAGTGTGACGTATATTTAGAACAGAAAAGCCGTTTCACGAAACAGTGGTTAAAGTTCCAGGGAAATCCCTCACAAGAAGGCCATTAATTTGTGATACAGTTCTGCAGTCCTATCAAAGGATCAAAGAGAGAGCGGGGACTGGAATGTAACTTGCATTAACCTCATTTGGCTGAGCCCTCCAAGATTCCCACTAGTGTCCAGAGGAGTTTTGCCCAAGTAAAGGCTGAAAAATCAGGGTCAGGTTTTTTCACATAAAAAATAAGACATGCCTGATACTGAAGGGAACCCTGTTCTTGCTTATTAATTGGAGATCTTGCTCAAGAATAAGTTAACTCTTAGTGGAGGATTTATACCTATTATGCTGGCAGTCCTGGCCTCTGCATGGGTTATCGTATCTTCTGCATTACCTCATATGCATTTTGTGGGCCTTAATTAATTAATATTTCTAAAGTGCTTTGAAATCCTTGGATGAAAGGCTCTGTAGAAGTGCAAAGCACTAATTAATATTAATATTGCATGCGTGGCTTGGCTACATTAGCGCTGCAGACAACACACAACTCCTGCAAGGTTTGCAGCCCTGAATCAGCAATGTTCATACAACTGGCCTCCCTTTTCTTCCTCTCTGCCCCCGCTCTTTAGGACTTCTGCAGCCTTTCCTTTACTCCCCTCCACAGCCCATATATACATTCTTCGAGTCGACCTGGTTGGACTTTTCCAAATGTCGGTGTTTTAACCAAATCTGCTGTTGACATTTGATGAAATAAAAAGGAATGTATTTTATTCAAAGCTTTTTGACCTCTTATAAAGCTGCTCAAAATTTTCCATATTTTGAAACAAACAAATATTTTATTTTCAACACCACCACCCCTGCAAAAAAATATTTTGTGAACATTTTTGCAAAAAAAAAAGTCACTTTTTTTTTATCAGCTCAAGCCCTGAGCACCTCTAGCTCTCACTGAATGAATCAAGTTCAGAGTGTTCAGCACTTCACAGAAGGACGATCATCAAAGGTATTTAGGTGCCTAACTCCCATTGGTCCTCAATGCCTCTGAAGCACTGGTTCCAGTGCTTTGTAAGATTGAATTCATATAGTACACCACGCTCATTCTCTTTTGTGCAGCGAACATCCCTTTAGATGGTTAGAAATGCCGTGCTGATCAATATCAATTACATGGGAAATTAAAAGGAAAGTAATGTCACTTTATATGGATGTTCATGAAATCAGCCTCACAGACAGGGCCGGCGCAACCGATTAGGCGACCTAGGCGGTCGCCTAGGGCGTTACAATTTGGGGGGCAGCGACCACGGCTGTATTTCGGCGGCGGGACCTTCCACCGCCTCTGTGGGGGGCGACATTTCGGGGCGGGACCTTCCGCCGCCTAGGGCGGCAAAAAAGCTGGCGGCACTCCTGCTCACAAAGTACATTCAGAATATAGGAACACAGAGCCAAATCAAAACCCATCCAGTAGAACCTGCTTATACCAGTGATGAATTTGGCCCATAAAGTCCTGTTTAATTTGTCTTGAAAACGTTGCTTTTGCTAAAGATCTCCACGATAATAAAATAATGATCATCAAAATTCTATATATAGCGCCCTACTCATTTTAAATGTATTGGATAGTCTAGGGTTATTTTGGTGACATGAGTGTTGTAGATTAATTAGCAGGAGCATCTTGAGATCTGAAAAATCATGCTGTGCCTTTTATGATTATTGTTATATACAGAACAACAAAGATTCTGTTATCAGAACTGAGCTGATGATGCACTAACCAGAACATAATCCATAGCTGTTTAAGCTACGTGTGGCGCTAACGCTAGTTAAAACTTACATCAGAGAAGTAAGTGAATACAACTTGAAAACAAATAGGGCTTAAATAGTCATGCAAAACTCCCATTGGCTTGGAAGGAAGTTTTACCAGTGTACAAGATCAACTCAGTAGAAAATATAATGCACTACAATTGACACACGTAACAGCCCTCACAAAAGTGTCACATAGTACTTCCCAGCGTTAAACAACAGAGAGCATAACATTTTGTGTGATTAAGAACTGCTGAAGGCAGCTTCATATCTCTCTTTACTACACGCTTTTCTTTAGTCTCACTCAACGTCAAACAGTTCCCTTGGTTATACCGGGCACATTTAAAGGCACAATATGAACAGTTGAGGATCATACTGTATTTCTCCGAAGTCCATGGAAATACAGTGTACAATAAAAGAATATTGTGTAGTGGTTAAAGCAGGGGCCGGGGAGTCAGAGCACCCAGACTTCATTCCTGGCTCTGCTACTAACTATAATTTACGAACTTCTTGTTGTCCTTAAATCTGCTTCCCGCAGATTTCTCCTCATGTCTCTCTGCTTCCCTAATCAATTTTCTACAGTTCCTAGATTCTGATTTATATTCATTACTATCAACTTTACCTTTTGTCCATTTGTTATAGATTATTATTTTTATTTTGTATTGCTGTGGTTGCAAATGAGGTTGGTTTTTTAACCAATATGCCCTTTCTCCTTCATTGTGGGATCGTGGCTTTTGGGGCATCTAATACAGTGTTCTTCAACAATTCCTAATTATCATTAATATTTTTCTGATTAAATTCTTTGTCCCAGCTGATTTGACTTGTAGCTGTTTTCAGCTTTGTGAAATTGGCCCTTTTTAAAGCACCAAGAGAGAGAGAGAGAGATCCCTGGTCTGGATTTTATTCTGTGTGCGCATTATAAATGTGATTAAGTCACGATCACCTAAATTTAAGTTACCATTAATTTTTAGTTCAGTGATCAGTTCATCTTTATCTGTCAAGACGAGGTCTCATATAAAATCTCCCCAGGTTGGAGGCCACACTTTTTGAATTAGGAAATCAATAGAGTAAATGTGGCGTTATGCTGGTATAAGTGAGAGTTTGGCTCAGCAAGTTCAGATCACTAATAATTAACACGTGCTTCCCTGAAGTGTTTTGACATTTATTTCTTCGATGTTTGCCAATGCTTTAAGATCATGAAGTGAAAAACAATATCATTCCAAAGAAAGGCAAGGTATCCATAATATTATTACCATAATATATGGCTAAAACCCTATTTCTGCAAAGCACTTAAGCAGATGTTTAAGTCTCACTCAAGTCACTGCTTAGAGTTAAGCAAGTGCTTAATAGGGATGGATTAAGAGTGTGCTTGCAATTATGCACTTGCTTAAGCACTTTGCTGAACTGGGACTTTTATTACTGAAGGGAAGAGGCTGAGAACCTCCCTCTCTTTTCCATGGGACTGGATGTCCTTCTAAATCCAAGGAATGGCTCCCAGATGAGCACCTGAGAGTGGTTAACAAACAATAATAATCAGAATTAACTACAATTGATTAAAGGCTCAGAAGTGAAAGGAAGCTGCAGGTGCTTAGCATCTCGCAAGAGCTATCCCTCCCCAAAATAATAAAGGATAATTAGCACTACAGAAAATTAGATCAAAACAGAGCTCCTTCACCTGAATGGGCAACAGGTAGAGCCGCTAACCGTCCCGTGAAAGACTGGCTGGCACCATTAAGCAGCGCTTAATAATAATAGCATGTGACTCATCACTTGAACATTTGTATAGACAACATAAAAGCAAGAGTTGTTTGCAATTCATTTTACACTCCACTGCCATTCGTACGGGTTGCTTCTGGGCTGCTCTCTGTTGGATGAAAAATGTTCCAGAATGGTAATTGCCCTTGGCTTTCCAGCCAACATTGAAATGACTCCATCGGGGATGGTACACCACACTGTACTCAGAGCCTAGCAATGTGAAATTGCAGCACACGGCCTTCTTCTTCCAACCACATTTAGAATGCTTATCAGCAGGGCAATCTGCTAGTGCGGCTACCATAACGGTTCTATTGGCATCTCCATTAAACTACCTGGCTCATATTCTCCTCCTATTGGGACAGGTGATGTTGCACTCCATATGATTTTATGAAAATATGCTAATGAGTGTGAATGTAATGCAACTGGAACATGCTTCATGCAAAAGGTTTCATGTAAGGTCTCATTACAAAGCTTATAATTGACTGAGTGTGTTCAACCTCTTTGTATGAATGTATCATTCTTGTATCTGAAACTAGGAATATAAAATATAACTCTGAGGTCCTATTTTAGTTATGCAAAGTGTGAGCCATTAATGGTCGTTTAGAATCTTGATGGCTCCCATCAACTAGGATAACTGACTGTAGATGGCTCTGTTTACTTGCAAGGCTTCCTGTGAGTCAGGCTGGGAAGAATGAAGGCTTGGGATCTCACAGGATATGTGACCATGTCACCTGGTACTGGAATCCATCTTAAACCTGGTGCTTTTCCATTTAGAAGGAGGGGTGGGGACCCAAAGAAGCAAAAGATTCCTGCCTTGTGCAAAAGGTATATAAGGGGGTGGAACAGAATAAAGGGGGCTGCAGTCATGACAAATCCCCTAGCTACCACCTGAGCTGAAACAAGGACTGTTCCAAGGGAAAGGATTGGGCCCAGACTAGGAAGGAATATAGTCTGTGAAATAAGCTTATTGGAACATCTCTGAGAGTGAGATTTACCTGCATTTAGTTTCCTACTGTATTAGGCTTAGACTTGCATGTTTTTGTTCTATTTTGCTTGGTAATTTACTTTGTTCGGTCTGTTATTACTTGGAACCACTTAAATCCTACCTTTTATATTTAATAACATCACTTTTTGCTTATTAATTAACCGAGAGCAAGTATTAATACCTGGGGGAGCAAACAGCTGTGCATATCTTTCTATCAGTGTTATAGAGGGTGAACAATTTATGAGTTTACCCTGTATAAGCTTTATACAGAGTAAAACGGATTTATTTGGGGCTTGGACCCATTGGGAACTGGGTATCTGAGTACTGAAGACAGGAGCACTTCTTAAGCTGTTTTCAGTTAAGCCTGCAGCTTTTGGGGAGACGTGATTCAGACCTGGGTCTGTGTTTGTAGCAGGCTAGCGTGTTTGGCTCAACAAGACAGGGTACTGAAGTCCCAAGCACATCAAGTGGCAGTCCCAAGGGGGTCTCTGTGACCCAACCCATTGCAGACAACACCAGGAGGGTTTTGTAGTCTTCAACCACGGGCTTGCAGTGGTGTAACAGCAAGGAAAATTTGGCCCAATGAGCCCAATTCAGCAATGTACTTAAGCATCTGCCTAACTTAATCTGACCCATAACCCAATGAGGTGCATTAATGTAACATAGAGCAGAATTTGGTGCAGAGTTGGTGGAAAGAAGTGTTTTGATGAGTATGGGGATGCTTTATTTCTGTCACCGTGACCTCTAGCAGGGAATGAAGGGCTGCACTTCCCATCCCCGTCCCAGCTGGAGAGATGGTATCGCCCGCAGAGCCCTGCGCTCAGCTGGTTGCTGCTCTTTGGGCACTGCTTTTTGGCGCCCCCAAATCTTGGCGCCCTACGCGGCCGCCTTGTTCGCCTAGTGGTTACACCGGCCCTGCAAGTAGTGCAGTGCAATCTCTGTCATGGAAGTGCAACTTACAAATGTAGATTTGTTTTGGTTACATAACTGCACTCAAAAACAAAACAATGTAAAACTTTAGAGCCCACAAGTCCACTCAGTCCTACTTCTTGTTCAGCCAATCGCTAAGACAAACAAGTTTGTTTACATTTACAGGAGATAATGCTGCCGGCTTCTTATTTACAATGTCACCTGTAAGTGAGAACAGGAGTTCACATGGCACTTTTGTAGCTGGCATTGCAAGGTATTTAGGTGCCAGATATGCTAAACATTCGTATGCCCCTTCATGCTTCAGCTACCATTCCAAAGGACATGCTTCCATGCTGATGATGATCATTAAAAATTAATGTGTTAATTAAATTTGTGACTGAACTCCTGGGGGGAGAATTGTATGTCCCCTGCTCTGTTTTACCCACATTCTGCCATATATTTCATGTTATAGCAGTCTCGGATGATGACCCAGCATATGTTGTTCATTTTAACAATACTTTCACTGCAGATTTCACAAAACGCAAAGAAGGTACCAATATGAGATTAATAAAGATAGCTACGGCAATCAACCCAAGGTTTAAGAATCCGAAGTGCCTTCCAAAATCTGAGAGGGATGAGGTGTGGAACATGCTTTAGGAAGTTTTAAAAGAGCAACACTCCAATGTGGAAACTACAGAACCCAAACCACTAAAAAAGAAAATCAATCTTCTACTGGTGACATCTGACTCAGATAATGAAAATGAACATGCGTCGGTCTGCACTGCTTTCGATTGTTATCAAGCAGAACCCGTCATCAGCATGGACACATGTCCCCGAATGGTGGTTGAAGTATGAAGGAACATATGAATCTTTAGCGCATCTGTCACGTAAAGATCTTGTGACTCCAGCTATAACAGTGCCATGAGAACGCCTGTTCTCACTTTCAGGTGACGTTGTAAACAAGAAGCGGGCAGCATTATCTCCTGCAAATGTAAACAAACTTGTTTGTCTGAGCGATTGGCTGAACAAGAAGTAGGACTGAGTGGACTTGTAGACTCTAAAGTTTTACATTGTTTTATTTTTGAATACAGGTTTTTTTTACATAATGCTACATTTGTAAATTCAACTTTCATGATAAAGAGATTGCACTATTTGTATTAGGTGATTTGAAAATACTATTTCTTTTGTTTTTTTACAGCGCAAATACTTGCGATCAAAAATATACATAAAGCGAGCACTGTACACTTGGTATTCTGTTTTGTAATTGAAATCAATATATTTGAAAATGTAGAAAACATCCAAAAATATTTAAATAAATAGTATTCTAAATAGTATTCAACAGTGTGATTAATTGAGTGATTAATCTCGATTAATTTTTTTAATCGCTTGACAACCCTAGTTATGTTATGTTAGGCAGTGTTGCCTATTGATAGAGCACTGATTGGGAATCAGGACATCTGGGCTGTGTTAGAGCTATGCAAATAACTGATCTTTCCGTTCATTGGCCAAACCACAAAAGTAAAAATAGTTTTATGGAACAACACATTTTGTTTTATTTCATTTATTAGGAGGGTTTTTTTTTACCTTTTAAAACAATAAAATTCAACTAAGAGTCTAAACAAAAACTCATTTCAGCTCTAAACAATTGAAACATTTTGTTTCAGAAATGTCAAAACATTTTGATTTTTCCAGATTTTTTTTACTAAAACAATTCTGCAATTTTGACATGAATTCATTAAATGTTTTGATCAACCCAAATCTGCATTTTCTTTCGGGGGGGGAAGGGTGTTTTTCTGAAAAATTTCACGCAGCTTTATGTTCTATTCCTGCCTCAGCCACTGGCCTGCTGGGTGACCTTTGAAAAGTCACATCACTGCTCTGTGCCTCAATTTCTCCATCTGTAAAGTGGGGATAATGATACCGACCTCCTTATAAGGTGCTTTGAGATCTGCTGATCAAAAGTGCTATATGAGAGCTAGGTGTCATTATAGGATATTAATATATGATTTTATATTTTTGTTGAAAATTATATCATCCCTCTTTGCTGAGGCCTGAGAATTTATCGCCGGTAGTGATTCTTCTTCAGTTAAGTTATGATTTAAATGAATGAAATACGCCTTATCAAGGGATAGAGAATAATGCTAAAACAGTATGTTCCTTTTTTTCCCCTTCCCTGTACCTTTGATATAAAAATGTGTCATACGTATTGCACTGGTGCTTTAAAATCCTAGCACCTGATATTTACGGTTGGGTAGAGTCTGTATATAATTGCCGAGAGGCATAGGAAAGTTTGCAGCTTATAAAGACTGAAGGTCCGTCGCAAGTTTCTTTGGCACTTCTTAATAAAAAGAGCTTCGTGTGTTTTTACATCTTGTGATGGTTTAGAAATCATTTATTTTTCTGCTTCTCTGGTATGCAATTGACCGTTTTTTGATAATGAAATTAAGCATCTTTACAACCTTTTGGAGAGCTACGAATGAAAGATATGATTAAAGTGCTATGATGACTATTATTCTATAACAAATAAGGGCCTCAATTCAGCAAGGTACTTAAGCACCAGCCTAATTTTAAGCACACGTGCAGTCCCTTTTGACTTCACTGACACTGTTCATTAGCTTAACATTAGGCACAATGCTTCTGAATAAGGGCCGTACATAAAATATTAATAATAATGGATAACGTGCCATTGACTTCCAATGACCGGGGAAGAATTTCAGCGATTTCACATGAGTTGTGTGGTCTAATTTAAATGATACAAGTCATGGGGTTAGAGATCTTGGCTATTTTACACCCATTTTACACAGATATAAAATGACTACAAAATCTGCCAGGCAGAGCAGAATCAGGCCCCTTTCCTTCATCTATATCTGTACAGCAATGAACACACTGATGGTGCTGGAGGAATAAGTCCTAAATAATAATAAACTCGAGGCTGTCTCTAAAAACGCAATTCACCTTTGAACTTGCCATAGAGGTACTTGCCATTAGAAAGTCACATAGCAACATACAGATCACAATTCATGTTTAAAAAATTCCACGCCACGCCGCCAGTCTGACATTTAATGTGCCCCAAGAGGAATAAACAGCCCTAGCAAGAAGAGGCAAGGGGCAAGTCTGCACTCCATGGGGGGGAAGCACAAGATTTTACAAATCAAACACACATACACACAAAACTAAATGGATATCTGAAATGGCAAAAAAAAAAAGCCGCAAGGAATGCACTGCAACCCAAACCACAGTAACCTCAAAACGGAGAAGTAATAGCCGCAGCACAGCATAGATCCCATTTATATCGGGCATAAGCGAAACCTACAAGAGGAGAGGAGACAAATAGGGAATGAGAGGCTTTTGTCGCAAAGGATAGACTTCAACGTACCTCCTGAGCAAGCCTTGAAGTGAGGTGCGTCGCTATGTAACTGCGCTGGTTGTTTTCTGCACAATACACCTGCAGCTGTCATTTTGTGCGCAGGTATGGTACAGCCCATACCTGGGCACGCACACACTGTGCTCTCTCAGGAAGACTTCAGTTTTGTTCTTTCTTGTTTTTCTTTCACCTAAAAGGAAAGTCATGCAGATCAAAAATATATGCATGAAAAACAAAAACACTAAGGCCAACTGTCTCTAAAATATACAGACAGCTGTATTTTTCCTCCAGGCCAGTTACAGATTACGACACATCGTAGGCCTTGCCTTCAGTAGGAATTTCGGCCAGTGACACAGCTAGGCCAATATAACCTCCTAGTCTCGCTGCGATTTGCACCCTGCTTGAAAATGGGGTAAGCTGCAACAGTGCATATCACACTTTATAACAGTTTTTGGCTTGGCCAAGACTTAGACCATTGTGCCTGTTTTACAAATGGGGAAAGTGAGGCACAGAGAAAGGGAAATTGACCACTGTCATACAGTAGGTCAGTAGCACAGTCAGAATTAGAGTACTTCTGACTTTTGTCCTATGCATTGAACTGTGGCCCAAACTGCTTCCTGTGAGGTCACTGAGTTGACTTGTCTCCCGTGGGACAAGTCACTTGAGTAAGGATCTGCCATGTTGGATTCTAGAAGCAGCTACATTTGAGTAGTGACATCTGTCTGCTAAAACAAACAAGGCAACCCACCTCAAGGAGAGAAAACCAGTTAGCAGTCAGAAAGGTGGTGGAACAAACAATGGTAACGGCTTTAACCACCTAAGGAACGGCGAGATGCTGCCCCATTGTTGTTGAAAATCAGACCCAGAAAGGTAAGCACCTCACAAGGGCTGCAGACCGGCTGTTGATCTTCGCATAGCCCTGGCCACAGCGAGAGTGGAAGCCACAACTTTCATCAATTTCGGATGGGGCACAAGGCAAATCAAGGCTGGGAGCCTCTCCAGATCAAACACACCATAGCCCACAGTTTCACTCCTTACCAACCACAGTTACATTTAACAACACATTCAGCTTCATTTCAGTTTTACCACACATGCAGAACTCTAAAGGAAAATGGCAGATAAGCACACTGCCCGCTGCAAGCCATCCTGCTTCCTTCTCAGTGAAGATTTCATATGGTCCCGTGTTTCCATTTTAAAGCCATGCTGCATGCATTTCATCTACAGATAAAGTCCACCTGTAGAACAAACAGGCCAACTTCCACTGGGAGCTTTGCTTTAGGCAGGATGGCAGAGGGAAAAGGCATTTTCACATTAGTCTGTTGAGATATTTCTCCTAGGTCTGCTCATCCTTAAATGAATGGTGTCATTCACGTGTGCCACTGTTCTGTACCAGATGGAATCAGTTCTCTCGTCTGTGTTTCATATGCCCTATATTGTAAATAGCAAAAGAAGAGTCTTCTTTAGCTCAAGTGGCAAGGGTCTTTGTTTCTGAGGCACCTAGATCCGTGTTGTACTTTCGCTGTTGCCACATGTCCCTGACGCATAGTGACAATCATGATGTTAAAAGTGGTAATGGAGGTGTAACAATATTTAATAGTCCCTTTCTGAAAGAGTATCTGAAGGAACTTTATAAACACTATATACCTCCCAACCCCATAGTGAGGTAGGCAAGTATTATCACACATAAGGCCCAGAAAGGGTCATGTGACTTGCCTATGGTCAAACAGCAAGTAAGGAGCTGCTCTTGGAATGAAATAACCTGGGATTTCTGACTCCCAGCTATAATGACTGTCTACTACTTGAAGCATCAGGGGGATTTGAACTCCAACCTTCTGGCCTAAAAGCATGTGCCTTTATTGCTTGAGCAAAAGGAATAATGCTGGTAGCTGTAGTAAGCTCCTACCTTTTATGTGAATGGTCAATAGAGGGGGCTAAAGAGCCAAACCCCAGTATAGCATGGCCATGTTCTCTGGCTATTAAAGTTGTAAGCTTAATGTACTCTGCAGTTAATTCACTCCCGAAACTCTGTGCTTTTAAGTACTGCATTTTATGCTTAGGAAAACTGTACACGGAATATGCTCAATTCAGAAGAACTGCTGTTATGTCACCCACCTTGACATTCTCTTGGGGCGGAAATGAGGCACAAATGTAGGGTGACCAGAGGACAAGTGTGAAAAATCAGGACAGTGAGTGAGGGGGGTAATAGGGGCCTATATAAGAAAAAGCCCCCAAAATTGGGACTGTCCCTATAAAATCAGAACATCTGGTCACCCTACACCAATGGGCTATGGTTTTGCCAAGAATGCATAAAGCGACGTACAGAAAAATGATAATAAATGGACTGCAATGATTTTCTGGAATGATCCGTTAACATTTGCATTACCAGATGTAGGTGTGATGGGTCCAAAGCATCTCCTCTCACCTCCAACACCTGCAGATTCGGCAATGTGCTCCATCTGCCAAGAGGCACTAACCCGTGTTAGGCTGACATATAAAAATAACTGTGCCTTGAATGTAGCTGGTTCAGCCCAGGAAAGTTGAAGCTCCCAAGCTTCTTGCACTGAGAATATTTGCACTCGAGGGGCAAGGTGGAGGGGCTGATCATGTATGGTGCTGAGTGCCTCCTGTGTGTTGATGAGCTCCTTCCCCTCATGGAATAAGCCATTCCTGCAGCACTATAGCCTTGTGTCCTAGACCCTGTAGAGCAGTGGCCCCCAAACTGTGGGGCACGCCCCCCTAAGGGGGTGCATAGGAACATTCGGGGGCGCAGCAGGGCCGGACCAACCGCAATGGGTGGTGGGGAGGGAGTGCCATCCAGCCCCGCTCTGCCCCCAGCTCTGCTCCGGCTCCTGGCCCTGGTGCCTGGCTGCGGCGCTGCTCCCGGCCCCGCCTCTGCCTCCATCTGTGGCTCCAGCCCCGACCATGACCTCACTTCCAGCCCTGGATCCCCACTGTGGCTTGGGGAGAGGGGTGTGGACAGTGGTGAGGGGGGGGCTCCAATGAAGAAGTTTGGGGACCATGCTGTAGAGGGCTGGGGAACTGTCAGTGGGGAAGGGGCAGTCAGGAGCCAGAGGGAGGGGCCGGGGATAAAGGGCTGAATCAGACTGGACTTCTGGAAAATATGCTTTAGTCAAACACAAGTTACTGGGGTAACTGGGCAACATTCCCTGGCCTGTGTTATCCTGGGGAGGGGGGGATGTCAGGTGACGGTCTAACGCTGCCTTCTGGCCTTGATATCTACTGAATGTGCCTCATCCCCTCCCCAGAAGTCCTAAGGGGAATAGCGGGGAAAGTTTAGCCATTCTTAGACTTTGGGCCTGATCCTGAGAGATGTGGAAATGAAAGACACTCAGGCCGTTTCAAAGCGGGGAGAGGGAAAGGCTAACTAAGTAACGATCCTGTTTTGTTTCATTTCACTTTCCTTGCAATTAGGCTTCCTAATTAAAGCCAGTTTCGAGCAAGGGTTTACTGCGGTGCTTGTTTTCCGTCTATGCCATTAAAATGCAGGTGTTCCACAGAACAGGAAGCTGGCACGAAGCGGTGCATTTCCAAAGCCCTGCCTATACCATTCACCAGTGAATGCCTGAAGAAGTCAGACTTGCCCAGCTGCGCAAAAGAGGTCAGCGTGCACAGGGGCATGGGGAGGGGAGGAGGGGAGGAGCTCTTTGTCAGCAGGTGGGTGGCAGCCCCATGATGAAGGCCGTAGGAGAAATGAATACCAGGCTCACCCTTCAAGTTCTGTACTATGGTATTCTACAGCCAGGGCCTAACCTAGCATCAGCGAATGTTGATTTCAGTGGGAGCGGTTTTAGGCCAAGCCATTCTTGCACTTCCGTCTAAACACAGACAGAAGCAGTGCACAAACTGATCAGGAGCTCCAGGGCTCTGTCTAGGAGCTCTTGTATTTATCAACGGCTCGGTGCTGGGCTGGCAGACTGCGCTCGGGGCTGGCACTGATTGGCTTATGTAAGGGATGAACCAAATCAGGATTAACGTGCGTTATTTCTACAGAGCCCTAGGTGTGTGAAACACTTTAAACATAAATAAGAGGCTGGAAACAAGGAATGAAACTCCTGAGTGGAAGTAGACCTAATGGTTAGAGCACAGGATTGGGATTCAGGACCCTTGGGTTGCAGTCCGAGCTGTGGCATCGATTTGCCGGGTGTGACCTTGGCCATAGAATCATAGAAATGCAGGGCTGGAAGGGACCTCAAGAAGCCATCAAGTCCAGCCCCCTGCACTGAGGCAGGACCATGTAAACCTAAGGACAAAAAAACCTTGGTTCAAGCCACCGCCCCGTGCCTCAGTTTCCCCCTCTATAAAATACAGATAAGACTCATTTCACAGGGATGGGGAGGCTAGGGGCATAATTAGGTAGCTGTTTCAGTGTCAAAAGGTTGCATCTTCGAGGCTCCTCAACCCGGTTATTTAACCACGGTGGATTAGATGGTGGAAAGGAGATGGAGAGCTGCCCTATTCCACTGGAAATATTACTTCCCTGGTGCACTGTGCCCCCTCTCTGGGCTGACACAGAGGGGCAATGGCCCCGTCTCCTGTTTGTCCCACCCGCTTTCAGAGTCCCTCTCCCTGTGGGAAAGAAGGAGCAGGTAGTAACTGTGCTCTCCAAAGTGGCCTGGGAGCTAGAGTACAAGGGGAGGGGCAGCTTCTTGCTCTACCCTCCACGGCTGCTCACAATCTCACACTTTTTACCCGAGGATCTCAAAAGGTGTTTGGGGCTCAACTGATTGGTACTGAGAAGCGGTGGCCACCTAAGACAGAGCTCACTCCTGCACCGCAGCGTTCAGCAGATTGACTTGCGTTCCTCCTTGGAGCCCAGTGCTTGAGGAAACATGCATGTCGCCTGGCTGAAGTGGTTTTGCTGCCACCATTGATGTATCTACGTCGGGTCAGCTACGAGACAGAAGAGGACACACTGAGCTGCTCCAGCCTGGAGACCTTTGATTCAAGCCCCACTGCCGGACAGAAATCACTTTTGCTAGGAAATAGGTCAAAGCTCTCTGGATTTAAAACGCAAAGGCAATCATTTTCCTATCCCCTCAGCGTGCCTTCCCTTGCACCGTGCTCTGGCAGTTACTCACTAGACAGGGCCACCCCTCATTATCATTCACACTTCAGTACTAAATTATTCAGCGGTGCATAACCCGGCTTGTTATGAATTAGCCTCCGCTCGATTAACCAGTGCCTTTCAGCTGCGTACTCCACAGCACACCAATGTGATAAAACATGTTTATATCACACACAATTAAACAGAGCGTCAGTCAGGTGCTGTTTTCGGAGGAGCTTGAAGATGTCACGGGGTTAACCACCAACGGAAGCTCAAGCTTCAACAGCCTTTATTAACTCTGCAAGTGTTCCTAACCACACTCTTCCTAGATGCAGAAGGAGCCCCTCCCCCCCCCCGCCCCCGTTCATTAGTCTCTTCTCGGACCGCGGAGGTGATATTTACCAAGTAAAAACTGTTGGTGCACCTGTGCATTTCTTATGTGGTTTTTGATACCTACTGGGTTAACCCCTTCTTTGCTGATCTGGGATAAGGTTGTAGGGTTGTTGTTGTTTTTTTCATTTGGTTTTGCTATAGGGAAAATCATTTCAGATCCTACTGGTGGTACCTGAAATCATACGCCAGCCTTTCTCAACCATCTCCTTCGCATTTTGGAGAATAAGACTGAAGTGGAGGGGAGCGGGGGGAATGCATGAACCTCTAAGGCCTGATAGTCAGATATCCTGAGGGTCCTTTTACCCGCCTCCAGCCAGGCAAAGGCACATTAATACCTGCAGTGCAAAAGACCTGCCTGTGTAGAGCGGGCATCAGCACCCGCCCTGCTCCGTGAAGAAGGAGGATAGAGGTGGTGTCAGGGGCATATTAGGGGTGCACTGAACTACAACTATTCAGTGATGTATAGGGGGCTATGGGAAGAATGTCATAAGATCCAAGGCTGCTTTAATTTACATCACAGGAAGGCATGGGAAGAGCTGTCCTCCACCAACCCCTCTCCTTGCTCCAAGTGGAAGAAGGTCGTAAGTAGCTGAGAATCAGTCCCCTTGTTATTGAGCTTAACGCTGACCACCTACATACTAGGATAATATTATTCCCTTCACTGCAGGAATCACTGAGTGAAATTCTATGGCCTGTGCCACACGAGAGCCCAGATTTGGTTATCACAATGCTCCCTTCTCGCCTTAGAATCTACAAATCTATTCTCGTGCTTTTAGAATTCCAGAGCTATGACACTGAGCCCCATGCTGCCAATAGGAAACAGTCAAAAAGCATAAGGCAGGCCCCCCAAAAGTCATGAGATTAGTTTAAAAATCATGCCATTTAAAAAAACAAAAAATGGTGTCGTCTTTCTATTTGCCTCCTGATGACAGACCTTTAGGACTCACGTTTTCAGACTTTTCTTTACAATGACAAGGGTTAGGCATTTATTATTTTAAAACAAAGAAGATGAAATTGCCACGTAATTGGAGGCCTCCAGGAGCCGGAGGCTTATGTACACCCCTAAATATCACGAGATTCACAATAAAACCATGAGACTTGGCAAAACCGTAGATCAGTCAGGTAAGACAAGGAAACAACAGGAATGGCTGGGTGCAGAGAGGTTGGTTCAGGCCTTGAGCCCAGCTGCAATAAACCAAGGCAAAAGGATTCTTTTCAAAATGTATTTCCCCTTGCCCTGTGATGGGGTATGCAAACCCCACACTAGGCAACAAGGGGTTGAGGAATTATTTTGGGCTCAGCCAGCCCCGTCCCACCACACCTGCAGCAAATGTTCCATCTCCTGGAGCAATTAAAAGGCAGAAAATTAGCTCAGTTGGGTGGCAGAGCCGGAGGTGAAAAGACCTGCAGCCCACAGTTCCAGCAGAGCAGAGGGAAGCCTAAGACCCTGATACAGCTGCCCAATGGGGCCCTCCCTAAGGTGGAGAGAGAATGCAGGGGACAACCAAAGAGGGAAGTACCCTATGGACCTTGGACAGTGGTAACCCCTTCTTACATATTGTGATTTGGGTTTCCCCACCAAGGGAAAACCTTGGAGTAAGCTGATCCTGGGGGAGGGGAGGGGAGAGGAGAAAGAATAGTAAATATGGCAGGTGACCAGCTTGGCTAAACAGTGAAATCCTTGCTGATCTTAAACACAAAAAAGAAGCTTACTAGAAGTGGAAGATTGGACAAATGACCAGGGAGGAGTATAAAAATATTGCTCAGGCATGCAGGAGTGAAATCAGGAAGGCCAAATCACACTTGGAGTTGCAGCTAGCAAGAAATGTTAAGAGTAACAAGAAGGATTTCTTCAGGTATGTTAGCCAGAAGAAGAAAGTCAAGGCAAGTGTGGGCCCCTTACTGAATGAGGGAGGCAACCTAGTGACCGAGGATGTGGAAAAGCTAATGTACTCAATGCTTATTTTGCCTCTGTGTTCACAAACAAGGTCAGCTCCCAGACTGCTGCACTGGGCAGTACAATATGGGGAGAAGGTGACCAGCCCTCTGTGGAGAAAGAAGTGGTTCGGGACTATTTAGAAAAACTGGACGTGCACAAGTCCATAGGGCCGGACGCACTGCCTCCAAGGGTGCTAAAGGAGTTGGCGGATGAGACTGCAGAGCCATTAGCCATTATTTTTGAAAACTCATGGCAATCTGGGGAGGTCCCAGATGACTGGAAAAAGGCTAATGTAGTGCTCATCTTTAAAAAAGGGAAGAAGGAGGATCCGGGGAACGACTGGCCAGTCAGCCTCACCTCAGTCCCTGGAAAAATCATGAAGCAGGTCCTCAAGGAATCAATTATGAAACACTTAGAGGAGAGGAAAGTGATCAGGAACAGTCAGCATGGATTCACCAAGGGCAAGTCGTGCCTGACTAACCTAATTGCCTTCTATGATGAGATAACTGGCTCTGTGGATGAGGGGAAAGCAGTGGATGTGTTATTCCTTGACTTTAGCAAAGCTTTTGATACGGTCTCCCACAAAAAGAAGAACAGGAGTACTTGGTCTCCCACAGTATTCTTGCCAGCAAGTTAAAGACGTATGGGCTGGATGAATGGACTGTAAGGTGGATAGAAAGCTGGCTAGATCGTCGGGCTCAACGGGTAGTGATCAATGGCTCCATATCTAGTTGGTTTCAAGCGGAGTGCCCCAAGGGTCGGTCCTGGGGCCGGTTTTGTTTAATATCTTTATTAATGATCTGGAGGATGGTGTGGACTGCACTCTCAGCAAGTTTGCAGATGACACTAAACTAGGAGGCATGGTAGATACACTAGAGGGTAGGGATTGGATACAGAGGGACCTAGACAAATTAGAGGATTGGGCCAAAAAAACCTGATGAAGTTCAACAAGGACAAGTGCAGAGTCCTGCACTTAGGACGTAAGAATCCCATGCACTGCTACAGACTAGGGACTGAATGGCTAGGTAGCACTTCTGCAGAAAAGGACCTAGGGGTCACAGTGGACGAGAAGCTGGATATGAGTCAACAGTGTGCTCTTGTTGCCAAGAAGACTAACGGCATTTTGGGCTGTATAAGTAGGGGCATTGCCAGCAGATCAAGGAACGTGATCGTTCCCCTTTATTCGACATTGGTGAGGCCTCATCTGGAATACTGTGTCCAGTTTTGGGCCCCACACTACAAGAAGGATGTGGAAAAATTGGAAAGAGTCCAGCGGAGGGCAACAAAAATGATTAGGGGTCTGGAGCACATGACTTATGAGGAGAGGCTGAGGGAACTGGGATTGTTTAGTCTCCAGAAGAGAAGAATGAGGGGGGATTTGATAGCTGCTTTCAACTACCTGGAGGGGGGTTCCAAAAAGGATGGAGCTCGGCTGTTCTCAGTGGTGGCAGATGACAAGAACAAGGAGCAATGGTCTCAAGTTGCAGTGGGGGAGGTCCAGGTTGGATATTAGGAAACACTATTTCACTAGGAGGGTGGTGAAGCACTGGAATGCGTTACCTAGGGAGGTGGTGGAGTCTCCTTCCTTGGAGGTTTTTAAGGCCCGGCTTGACAAAGCCCTGGCTGGGATGATTTAGTTGGGAATTGGTCCTGCTTTGAGCAGGGGGTTGGACTAGATGACCTCTTGAGGTCCCTTCCAACCTTGATATTCTATGATTTTATGATTCTATGATTCTATGAGGGTGGACAAGAGGAAGAGGCCCAGGGAGGACAGCCTTAAGCAAACTTGGCTGCCAGACAACTGGTAGCCCAAAGGGCCCTGGGTCGGAGCCTGGTGAAGTGGGACGGTCCGGGCTCCCCTCCCCACAATCCCCTGGGAGTAAGAGGTTGAAGCCATGACCACTAGGCCACGCACCTCAAGTGGGAACCGTTACAAATTGGTGGAGAGTGCGGGCACGTGCCCCACCCCTGAAAGAAGGGGAGACTGACTGACCTAGGCAGCCAAACTGCCTGATTTAGAAAAAACATGGACTGATAGACCAGTGGAGATGGAGTTAGAACAGTTGCTGAAGTGGATGACTGAGAACCAATAGCAGCAGCAGGCAGCGCAACAGCAACGGTTTCTGCAGCAAATGGCCGCCCAGCAACTGGTTCGGGACTTAGGGGCCCAGTAACAGGAACAGCAGTTCAACAAGTCGTGGCATTAATGCAGCCCCGGGGTCCTCAAGTAAGTCTCTGTTGGGAGGCCTGGGCCCAAGCCTAGGAACCCCACTGGTACCCATGAAGCTCATAAAGATGGGTCCTCAGGATGACCCCAAGGCTTTTTTGACAACATTTTAGTGGGTGTCAAAGGCTGCCCAATGGCTCCTTCATCAGTGGGCCATCCTGCTGGCGCCCTACCTGACTGGGCTGCCTCAGGCCGCATACAAGGACTGGATGCAGAGACCACCCAAGACTACCCCGAGTTCGGAGCAGCCATCTTGGAGTATCATGGCATTACTGAGGAGACCTCCTGCCAGAGGTTCTGTGGGGAGAGGCACCGTCTAGGGGCCCGATCCCGGGTTGTCGCCCAGAAAGTGCGAGACCTATGTTGGAGGTGGCTAAAGCCAGAAGGGTGGACCAGAGTAGAGGTGGCTGAATTCATTCTGGTGGAGCAGTTTGCCCAAATCTTCCCAAGGGGGGCAGGGACTGGGTGCTGAGACATCTACCAGAGTCACTTACTGACACTGTGCAACTAATGGAAAACTATCTGGCAGCTGAGACAGCTCTAACTCGCACATCTGAGTCATTGCTTGACTCCAGAGGGACCTCTCGACAGAAAGGGGAAGTCAACCAGGGGAAACAGAAGCTAGACTGGGTGCTCTCCAAGGCCCCAGCCTTTCAGGGGCCCAGCCAGCCCTCAAGCCTGGAGAAGCCCCAAGCCTTCCAACCTCAGCCCGAGCATAAAACCTGGGGTCCTCAAGGGACTTCCCTGCCCAAAGGACAGGAAAGGCAAGGGAGCCAAGCATCTGGGGAAAGACATCCCCAGAAGCCCAGTTCCTGACTAGCAGCCCCAGGGCTAACCATGTTTCTCCTGTGGGTGTCAGGACCACCATTACCAGGAATGCCCCTATATGGAGTGCAGTATGGGCAAGTATGGATGGCAGAGAGCCGTGCCCGGAAGTGCACCCTGACAAAGGTAACAGTTCTGGTACAAATAAATGGGACCAAGGTAATAGGTTTAGTAGACTCTGGGTGTGGGCAAATCCTGGTCCAGGATGACTTGATCCCCAACCCTGAAGCCCCCGAGAAGACCATCTTCCTGCAGTGCATTCATGGGGATATTAAACCCTAACCCAATGCCCAGATAGAGGTCACCATAGGGGAGAACATGAAGCCCCTTTTAGTAGGGCTAGCCCCAATCCTAGTCTATCCTGTTGTCTTGGGTCAGGATTTGGAACACTTCTCGGACATACTGAGGGGATGTAGACCTGCTCCTGGGAACCTGGAGGAGGCACCCGAGGGAACTAGGGAATGCAGGGAACCCTGTCCCATGACACTGGCTGGAGTAGGTAAGGACCAGGACCCCAGGGAGGTGGGTTCCAGCCAAGAGGAAGTGCTGCCAGAAGATCCCCCTAGGGAGGAGGCGATACAAACCCCACTCCAGGAAGGGGATTTATTGACCCAAGAGATAGATTTCATGAAGAACCAAGAAGAGGGAAGACAAAACTTTGAGCCATGCATATGAACAACTCCCAGTGGTTAACGGCGAGGTCGTAGATCCCCACCAGTTTGTACAATTCCCTACTTTGAGCTTCAGGAGGAACAACTATATCAGCTGGAAAAAGACCATCGGACGGGGGAAGTTCAGTCACAACTCCTCGTCCCTCGGCCACATTGACAAGAAGTCATGTGACTGGCCCATGCCATCTCCTCTGCAGGCCACCTTGGACAGTAGAAGACCCTGGTCGAGATCTTAGACCACTTCTTCTGGTCTGGCTTACATCAAGAAGTTTAAAACTTTTGCAACTCCTGCCCTGAATGCCTGCTAGTCGGGCCAAAAGGTGGGGTGAAAGCCCCTCTTATTCCTCTCCCGGTTGTCAATGTCCCCTTTCAACGAATTGGTATAGACCACCACCACATCCAGACTGAACCTGGACAGATTGTCTGGGAAAACCTCTCGGCCACTTCCCCAGAAAGTGTGTGAGGCAGTAAAACCAGGAAGTCCAAACCATGTTGGAGTTTGGGGTCATAGAAGAATCCCGCAGTGAGTGGCGGAGCCCTGTCGCATTAGTCCCAAAACCAGATGGCACTCTCCAGTTCTGCATTGACTTCAGGAAGGTCAATGCAATTTCCAAATTTGACACCTACCCCATGTCCCGTGTGGATGAACTGCTAGACTGACTAGGCGAAGCTCAGTATATCACCACCTTAGACTTAACTAAGGGGTATTGGCCTAAGACTCTGATACACCTGCCCAATGGGACCCACCCCCGAGACAACCAAAGAGGGAAGTACCGAGTGGACCTTAGACAGTGATAACCACCCTCTTACCTATTGTGGTTTGGGTTTCTCCACCCAGGGAAAACCTTGGCCTAAGATGACCCCCTGGGGGAGGAAGAGGCCCAGGGAGGACAGCCTTAAGCAGCTTTGGCCAATGGGGGCTGCGGGAAGCAGCTATTAGCACATCCGTCAGGCCACTCTGCTTCCCGCAGCCCCCATTGGCCTGGAACGGCAAACCGCGGCCAGCGGGAGCTGCGATCGGCCGAACCTGCGGATGCTGCAGGTAAACAAACTGTCCCAGCCTGCCAGCTGATTTCACTGATGGGCCGCATGCCAAAGGTTGCCGATCCCTGGTCTAACATTAAACAGTGTTAAACAAGGCATGGGGTTTGGTACACAGAGATCTCCGCCTGCTTTGTACCAAGGCAAACATTACTGCACTGTCTTTAACTTTTTATTAAAGATACAGAACAGAAGGAAAAACAGTTAAAACATTTGAAATGCAAAGTATCGAGGAAGGCTTTTATTTTAACAATGTCCCTTGTCCTTTTCCTTCTAGTTGGAGAAAGTTTTTAGAAAGAAACCCTCCTATCTGACCCATAATGTAGACAGTATTAAAGATGGTCATGACTATTTTTGGAGAGAAAAGAGTAGTTACTTAGAGGGGCTGGAGCTGTTGTTGTTAAAGTTTATTCTGTTTCCTAGAACACAAAACAAGCCAAGCACACCCAGAAGGGAAGAGAAAAGAATAGCAAGGATCGAAAAAGGCCACTTCTGTTTCTGGCTTTGACTCTCACTTGCAACCTCACTGCTATAAAAACACAGGCATGGCATGCTGTTTTATTAGCCGTTTTGAGACCTGGAAAACTTGTACCAGCATCAGGCTGTTTAGGGCACTGCTTTTAGCTGACTTTCTAGTCACAGTCTTACAGCAGTGTTGCAAAATGTGTGACTTCGTCAGGCTAAGTCAGACCTTTATTCAACAGAAGGAAAAAGGACAAGGCTAGGAAAGAGAAGAAATAAGGAGGGGAGGAAAAGGACACACGGTGGGACAAAATCTCACATCCCAGGTTGTGTTTGTGATTCAGTCAGAGCCAGTGGAAGTGGCAATGTCACTTTGGGCCACATCAGGCCATCTCTCAGGATCTGGATGACAAAGGCCCAGATATATCTCTGGGTACCAGGAGATGGTGAGGGTGGTAGCCATGATGGTGAAATTCACTCCATCCCCTTCTTACAGTCAGTAAATGTTGTGCTCTCATTTGCCTTTGTCCACACCCCCCCCCCAACAAATTGTATGGCCCCCCAAAAGGGAGTGATGGGTGGAAGAGCCCATCCCCTCATTATTTTGTTTACTAATTAGGCCTACTTTTTGACACGGCAATTTCCGTTCATTCGTTTCAGGCACCACACTTGTCTTGTTTAATAAACCTGTTTTTTGCACAGTCTGAGTTATATGAGTGGGCCTTTTTGTTTGGACTAATTTAGTCTTTGTCTTCCTTTTGAACCTTTTTTTGTTAACACTTATGGTAACAGATTATCGTAACCCTTTATAAACTTGTATTCACTTCCCTACTGTAAGGCCCCCAAGTGAGGTAGGCCTACCAGGCCCCAATGATCACTACAGGTCTTTCATACAAGCTCTATGTAAAAGACTTTACAGTAAGTTATAAGAAATTGGGCTGTATGTCATATAAAATACATTCCAGAAAACTGCTGTGGAAATATATCTAGGTAAAAAAATGAAAAACTAAGGCTCCATCTACACTATGAGGTAGGGGGGTGATTCCCAGCTTATATACTTGTGCTAGCTCAGTGAGCGCTAGTGCAGGTATAAATAGCAGTGTCGTCACCACAACATGGACAGTGGTTGCATGGCTTATCTCTGTCAAGTATGTACCCATGTGCTTTGGGCAGCTTTGTACTCAGCCCGGCTAAGCCATGCCACTCCTGCCCATGCTACTGCAGCTAAACTACTATTTATACGCACGCTAGCTCTCACCGAGCTAGTGCGAGTATATGTACGCACGCTGGGAATCACAGCCCTAGCTCATAATGTAGACTCAGCCTAAAAGGTAAAGGCAAAGGTGAAAAGAGATACTTTCAACTCAGGTTTTATCTAAGATGAGGTGTAGGCGAGGTAGGAAGACAGAGACCCAGGAAGGTTACTACAGATGGGGGGAGACACAGAGGAGAAGGTTCTTGCACCTAATCCTCCATACACACGTATGCATAGGCAAAAGGGGGCTGAATTAAGGCTGCACATTAAGATTGCTTTGGATCCGGCACTTTGTGATGTGGACATAGCTTCACTATGAACTTACTAGATGGAGACAATCAACTAGTTTTAAAAATACACGGCCGAATTCTCCCCTCTGCAGCATATGAGAGCAGAACTGACCCCAGAACATGTCTGGCAACCCTATAGCTCTTGAGAAATGTAAGTCTTCTCTGGAGCACACAAAACCAATGACATGGTTTCCTAACTTCTGGTCTCTATTTATCGGCACCACAAAACCACCATGCGGCCTGGTAGCCTCTAGCCAGCATTCTCAAAAGTGACTAGTGAATTTGGATGCCTCGATTCTGCTGAGCGCTTGTGCTCTGAAAATGAGGCTCCTTTAAGACACTTAACATTGGAATCTCAAAAACTGAGGCATCCGAAGTCACTACTGAAAATCTTGCCCTCTGATCTGGAGGTTGGCTGGTTGGGAGGGAAGGACATTGGCAAGGATGGGTTGTGTGGACAAGTATGCCAGACTTATACAAGTGCAATTAAGCCATCACTTTCATACCCACTAAATTCACTTACAAAAGGCGCTGTATATGATCTGAAAAAACGCTTCTTTTTTCCACGGGGTCTGAGTGCTGACAAATTCTCAGAAAAGTTGCCAGTATACTGGAGGGCTGATAAAACACATCAGACTTCCAATAACTAAGTTAAACAAATTGCCAATGCATTAAAACTTACTAAAGAGTTGGATGGGTTCCTCTCTTCACATCTATTGGCTTCATATTCATGCATCACTGGATATCTAATTCTACCAATAATTCATGTACCGGCATGTTTTAATGACAACTGAAATACCCTGGCTAGCATCTGTGCTATGATCTTCCACTCCCTCTACCTTCACTTTGAACTGAACTGCTTTATTAAGCAATCCCACTATCCACCACTATCTAACCTGCCAAGACCTGTGGAGGTTTTCATTTACTTGCAGCCTTTTGAATCCCTTCCAAAACCCAGTTAGTATTCAAACACTGTAGGATGAGAACCACAGGTGATTAACTCAAAACCCTTTAGCTAATCAGAAGAACCCCAAAGAGGCTGTTTTACCAACCACATTAAAACAAGGTGAAATGCACAGCTCTGCCAATTGGGCTGAAGTGTTGTTATAGTGGCAATAACAACCTCTTTACATCCACTTCATCAGAATGGAAATCTGATCTAACTGTGGGGTGGTAGAGGGTAGTTTGTAAACACGGATAGAGCAGAAGAGCTTCCTTTGCCTGTACTGTTTTATACACACAGCCATTCTGGAACACAACTTTCATTTTCTCGTTTCTCCTTTTTTTTTCTTTTTTTTTTTTTTGGCGGGGCGGTAAGATAGACAGCATGAGAGGCTAAGTGATATTCAGGTTACCTAAAGCCTACAGCATATTCTTGTCAACCTGCCAAAAGCAGAGAATAGATTATCAACTTAACTTTCTCACACCCCCACTTGGTGTTTTCCAACAAATTACCCGTATAAAAAATATGTTCTGCACTCAGTGTCTGAAACACTGGACTAGCACTATTTGGCCTTGTAGGGCCTAATTCTCATTTACTTTCAGGCCTGGTCTACACACAGATTTTGTTCTGGTATAACTATATTGGCTAGAAGTGTGATATTTTGCTGATATAGCTAATATGGATGCAGTTTTACTGTATAAAGGTGCTTCCTACTAATACAGTTTATGTCACAATCACAGAGCTAGCTGCACGTGTGACCACTTCTCCGGTCTCTCTAAGTGCAGCCCTTCACATCTCAGGCCTTGTGCCTTTACTTCCCTCGGATGGAATCATGTGATTCTCTTAGACCGGGCCCTAGACTACAGCACCCCATGTATCAGCCAGGCTTCCCCAGCAGGTCTGACTTGCAATTCTTCCCAGCATGGCGGAAGCTGGGGCAGATCATGATCAACACCACCTCATCTGTCTGCTGGGAAGAGCCAGGCAGGGCCGGTGCAACCATTTAGGTGACCTAGGTGGTCGCCTAGGGCGCTAGGATTTGGGGGGCGCCTGTCAGCAGTGGCGAATACAGTGACCAAACTTCTGATCCCGAAGTAACATTTCATTTTAACAGTAGGAACGAAGCACAACATAAGGGAAGCAGGATTTTAAAACAACAGTCTATACACACAACTATCTTGCCTAAATCCCTACCATCCTGGCATGTAAGGCCTAGCTTCTTCAGACCCTCAAGAGGGTAGCTTAGCCAATCTGTTCCTGTGAACAGCTCCCACAAAACTCCCAGATCTCTGGACTTTTTAACTGTTTATACTTCTCTTGATCTGCCAGTTCCCAGACGCTGGTGAAACAAGTTGTGTTAATTGGCTGGAGCTAAGGAAATAGGAGCTTCCTAGGCATTTGTCTCTAAACCCCCAAAGTCTTTGCTGTGGGCCTTCCCATCTCCTATCATTGTTTCATCTTCCTGCGTGTTACCCCACAACACTTGATTTATCCTGGTGCAGTCATGCAGTGAACATCCCAATAGCTGTGTCACAAACAGAATTTTATTACAGAGTCGCCCCCAGTCTGACACAGCTCATGTCCCTTCACGGGCAGGAATAAGCTACTTGGCAGTGTAAAGGGGCCTTAGGTGTAACTGTAATTTACAAGGCTCCTTTATACCTGCTTCGTTCAGTGCACAGGATAGACCTGGTCTGGGTCAGGGAAGTGTAGAGAAGGAGGCTGTTGTCTGTAGGAGCTCTGCTACATTTGTGGAAAAGCAGGGCCACCTGGGGGGGGGCAAGTGGGGCAATTTGCTCCGGGCCCCACAGGGGCCCCCACGAGAATATAGTATTCTATAGCATTGCAACTTTTTTTTATGCACGGGGCCCCCAAAATTGCTTTGCCCCAGGCCCCCTGAATCCTCTGGGCAGCCCTGTGGAAAAGGTGTATATAATGAATGAGGCCAGAGACTGAGGCTAGGTCTACACTACAGGGGGGGTGGGGGTCGACTTAAGATACACAACTTCAGCTACGTAAATAGCGTAGCTGAAGTTGCGTATTTTAGGTTGACTTACCTGGCTGTGAGGACGGCGGCAAGTCGACCACTGCCACGCCGCCGTCGACTCCGCTTCCGCCTCTTGCCATGGTGGATTTCTGGAGTCCACTGAAGAGCCATCGGGGATCGATTTTATCGCGTCTTCACTAGACGCGATAAGTCGATCCCCAATAGATCGATTGCTACCCGCCGAATCGGCGGGTAGTGAAGACGTGCCCTGTAAGAAGAGGAAATAGAATCTCGTGTCTCATGGCTAAGGCAGTTAAATGCTGTCCTGAAGATCTGGATTCAGTTCCTGCCTCTGCCAGATTTCCCATGCGATACTGAGCCGGTCACTTTAACCAAACTTTGCAGAGATGGTCACTAATTCTGTGTTCCTTATTTTCTGGCTGCCCAGCTTGAAATTTGGGGGGGGCCTGATTTTCAGAAGCGCTGAGCAATCACTGCTGCAACGGAGGTCTGTCTTGCATAGGTACCCATTGCATTAAAAGAGAAAATAAAGAGCCCAATAAAGCAAATGGGAAAGAAGGCATCATTGGTAAAGTCACAATTCAGATAAGCTGCATGACAGCCGTTGAGAAGCCAGGCAAGCTGCACATTTGCATACACCCAAGTGCTTTAAAGGAGATCATTCCCAAATACCGACAACAAAGACATGTAATCTGACTTGGCAAAAGCAAAAACAGTCTCAGAATTTGATGCGAAAGACAGATATTGGCAAGTGCTACCGGATAAGGATAGCAGCTACCTCACCCCACGCTGGACACAGCAGGTAGCTACGGGTGGCTGAGAATGCCATTTAGGATCAAACCTTCAATGGAAGAATATCAGCACAACCAGCAGGGTGTACGACCAGCACTCGCAGGGCTCGGCATCACCGCTGATGACATTCTGAGGTACGGGTGCACAGACAGCATGGCGGAAGCTGGGGCAGATCGTGATCAACACCACCTCATCTGTCTGCTGGGAAGAGCCAGGCAGGGCCGGTGCAACCATTTAGGTGACCTACGCGGTTGCCTAGGGCGCTAGGATTTGGGGGGCGCCATTTTCTTCGGCAGTGACCTCGGCGGCCGGCTCTTCAGCCACCCCGGTCGCCGCCGCTATTTAGGCGGAGGGAGCTGGGGCAGTGGAGCGCAGAGAGGACCGCCTGCAGCGGGGGGGAGGGGCGGCATGCAGGGGAACTCCCCACCCCAGCTCACCCTGACCCACCTCCTCCCCGAGCACGCCGTGGCTGCTTCACTTCTCCCGCCTCCCAGGCTTGCGGTGCCTAAGCTGATTGGCGCCACAAGCCTGGGAGGTGGGAGAAGTGAAGCAGTGACGGCGTGCTTGAGGAGGAGGCGGGGCATGGGTGAGCTGGGGCGGGCGGGGTGCCTCAGGGTGGCAGATGGGGAGCTGCCGCAGGGGGGGGCGCCTCAGGGGGGGGGGGGGGGGTGCCCTGGGGGGGGGGCCCCAGGGCGGGGGCTCGGGGACGGGTGGGGGCGCAAGGTGGAAGTTTCGCCTAGGGCGTTAAACATCCTTCCACCGGGCCTGGAGCCAGGGAAGTAAATTTAAAATTAAATAAAAACAACATCTTGCGATCGATGGCAGTACCATACAGGGGACACGTGTTGACTTCCCTAGGGCTATGACCTGACCCCCAAAAGGGGATTGGTCCTGCTTTGAGCAGGGGGTTGGACTAGATGACCTCCTGAGGTCCCTTCTGGCCCTGATATTCTATGAGTCTAAAAGCAATACAGCAGATGCCCACCCCTAAAGATATTAAATCAGTTCAGCTATCAGGATACATTAACCCTCTGACAACATTTCTTCCAAACCTGTTTGATGTGGCGAATCCCTGAGGTGACTACTGGACAAAGATGCAGCATGGATATGGTTACCTCAACACCAGGCAGTCAATGCACATATCAAAGAGCTGGGGACCAACTATCCCATCCTGAAATATTACACGGTGAACAAAGAGGAAACCAGTGTTATGCCAGTGGGACGGAATTTGGGGTATCACTCCTACAAAAGGGACAACCAGTAGTTTTTGTATCAGGGTCTCTATCGCCAACAGAACAAATTAGAAAGGAATGTCTTTCAATAGTGCTTGCACGTGAGAAATATGTTCAAGGATCAGAAATCGTTCAAGTAGAAAGTGACCAGAAACCACTAGGGAGCATTTTAAAGTGCCATGCTAGCAAATGCCTCCAGTGCATGCTACTGAAATAGCAATGCTACAGTTTAGATGTACACCACAAGAAAGGGACTGAGAGGTACATAGCTGACTTCTTATCCTGATCACCCTTGCAGCATGAAAATACGGCACCCGAACATGAATATGAGATCCTCAACCTGCTAGAAAGCATCAACCAAGCCCATGATGTGCCAGTTTCAAGGCAGGGGCTGGAAAATATCCAAGGACAAACCATAAAAGACAAAGATTTTCCAGTGCTCATGTCTCCCATTCCGTCAGGATGGCCAGATACCTGGGGAGAGGCCCTACCTTCCTCTCAAGTAGAGCTGGTTGGGAATACTTAGATGAAACAATTTTTCATCAAAACTGAAATTTTTCATGGGAACATATCAGTTTCACCAAAACTTTCATCAAGAAGGTTTCTTAGGGCCAAGGTGACATTTCTGGTCAAAATGAGAGAGAGGAAGTGCCCTGCCCCAGAATAGCCAATAGCCTGGTGGTTTTGGCATACACCCAGTACATGGGAGACCTAACTTCAAGTCCCTGGGAAATTCAGCAAACCATGGACTTGAACCTGGATCTCCCACATCCCAGTAGTGTCCTAATCACATGACTATCGGCTCTCCTGGGGTGAATGTCTCTTATTTTTTGTCAAAATATTTAAATATCTCAGGTTTCAGAGTAGCAGCCGTGTTAGTCTGTATCCACAAAAAGAACAGGAGTACTTGTGGCACCTTAGAGACTAACAAATTTATTAGAGCATAAGCTTTCGTGGGCTACTCTAATAAATTTGTTAATCTCTAAGGTGCCACAAGTACTCCTGTTCTTTTTGTTAAATATCTGTTTCATCCAGTGAGGAATGGGAATATTTTTGAAATCTCAAAAATGTTCACAGGATAGGAAATCAATTTCCCACTCAGCAGTACTGTCAAGAATATTGTTGAGATGAAACGAGAACTACGAGACAACGTCATACATAAAGGCACTCACATCATTATCTCCAGATCCCTGAGAAGAGAAACTATCTCAACAATACATCAAAGCCATTCCGGAATACAAACCTTTATCCAGAAAGCCAGAGACACTGTATGCTGGCCACACATGACCAAGAATATCCGAGACATGGTGAGCAGATATGATACATGTGGAGAAATGCAAGCAAAGCAGCAAAAAGAGACATTCGGCATTCCCAACAGACTCAGGAGCAAATGAGAGATGGACCTTTTTACCACACAAAAACAGTTTTCTTGCAGTGAGTTTCTACAATTTACCCAGGAATGGGAATTCAGTTATATTACATCATCACCACACCACAGCCAGTCAAATGGCAAAGCCAAATTGGCAGTTAAAATTGCTAAGATTCTATTAAAGAAAGCTACAAAAAACAAATATGTGGCAAGCCATTCTTAGATCGATTTACTGCAGTGTCTACACCGCACTGAGTTGACGGGAGACACTCTCCCATTAACTTATCTTATGCTTCTCGTTCCGGTGCAGTACCGGAGTTGACAAAGGAGTGATCTGTGGTCAATTTAGTGGGTCTTCACTAGACCTTCTAAATCAAGCCCTGGTGCATCCATCGCTGCAGCATCAATCCCCGGTAAGTGTAGGGTGACCAGATAGAAAGTGTGAAAAATTGGGACAGGGATAGGAGGTAATAGGCACCTACATAAGAAAAAGCCCCGAATATCGGGACTGTCCCTGTAAAATCAGGACATCTGGTCACCCTAAGTAAGTGTAGACATGCCCTCAGACTATGATCAGAAGAGCTCCTGCCACAATAGCAATGCAGATGAAGCATGAGCCGATCTCAGGAGAATTGACATGTGCAAGGAAAGATGTAGCCATCCTCTTTGCAAAAGTTACTCTGCCAGTCTTAAGTGTACCAGGTATCTTATTGTTAATGAATCCACATAAGCTAAACCCTTCTCTTCCAAACCCTTCAATGGGATTTACAAGTGCTCAGCTTTGGCCTGTTTGCTATAACTTTGCTGGCAGAGTCTAGTCCCTGAAGTTACTTGAGCAAGGATAGATTCTATCTTGGAATCGTCAGCATTTCCTTTATCTGTTATTTAAAATTGTAAGGCTTACCAGGGAAATGAATAAGGGAACAGAGGACTGGAGAGATTTTATATCAGTCCTGTGCAAACAAAGTTAATGTGTCTTCCTTGTGCACAAAGATTAACTGTGATTAAATGCTCCAATATGAAAAACGAAGACAGAAAAATAGAAAAGTGTTGCAGTTCTTAGCCATCCTTCTTAAAATAACTACCATTGTGTTAGGCTTAAAAGGCATTTGCTAAAGTTTTTTGTGAAGAATTAAGCTTATTTGTTATTCTTTTAAGATAGAAACAAGAGTAAAGGAAAAGCTGTTAGTCAACATTGTCTTAGAAGATAATGGTTTCTAGATAAGAGCGTATATGGGTCAATGGGAAGCTTCGGTAAATATCTTTCTTGACTGACAGCTCTCTTGAGATTTTTTTAGCTGGTTTAGTGTCACTTTTTTTAAACACTCCACCAGAGGTATTAACTGATAGCAGGAGGAAAGAGAGTTTTGTCTGCCAAGCGCTAGCAGGAAGTGCAACCCTGAAAAGGGCTGAAGTGCTCCCTAAGGGCTGGTCTAACCGAAGTCAGAGAATGTAGAGATAGAGTGAGAAAGGCCAAAGGCCGTGTAGAGTTGGACCTAGCGAGGGGAATTAAAAGCAATAGTAAGAGGTTTTACAGCCATATAAATAGGAAGAAAGCAAAGAAAGAAGAAGTGGGACCGCTGAAGACTATTGCCGGAGAGGAGATTAAAGACAATCTAGGCATGGCGCAATATCTCAATGAATATTTTGCATCGGTGTTTAATGAGGCCAATGAAGGTATTAGGGATGCTAGCACCACTACAGAGGGGCATTCAGGATGGGGGATTACCGTATCCGAGGTAGAAACAAAACTTGAATGCCTTAATGGGGCTAAGTCGGGAGGACCGGACGATCTTCATCCGAGAATATTGAAGGAATTGGCGCGGGAAATAGCAGGCCCATTAGCGATAATATTTAATGAATCTGTAAACTCGGGGGTGGTCCCGTTAGACTGGAGAATAGCTAATGTGGTTCCTATTTTCAAGAAAGGGAAAAAAAGTGATCCGGGTAACTACAGGCCTGTTAGTTTAACATCTGTAGTGTGCAAGGTATTAGAGAAAATTCTGAAAGAGAAACTAGTTGAGGACCTGGAGGTTAGTGGCAATTGCGATAAATTACAACATGGTTTTACGAAGGGCAGATCGTGCCAAACGAATCTGATCTCCTTCTTTGAGAAAGTAACGGATTTATTAGATAAGGGAAATGCGGTGGACCTAATATACCTGGATTTCAGTAAAGCGTTTGATACTGTACCCCATGAGGAATTATTGGTTAAACTGAAAAACATGGGGATCGATATGAAAATCCAGAGGTGGATAGGAAATTGGTTAATGGGGAGAATGCAGCGGGTCGTATTAAAGGATGAACTGTCAGGTTGGAGGGAGGTTACTAGTGGAGTGCCTCAAGGTTCGGTTTTGGGACCCATTTTATTTAATCTATTTATAACTGACCTCGGAACCGATTGCAGGAGTGGGCTGATAAAGTTTGCGGATGATACGAAGGTGGGAGGCGTTGTAAATTCGGAGGAGGATAGGGATATCCTGCAGGGAGATTTGAACGAGCTTGTGAATTGGAGTATCAGGAATAGGATGAAATTTAATAGTAAAAAGTGTAAGGTGATGCATTTGGGGATAACTAATAAAAATTTTAGTTACAAGATGGGGACGCATTGGTTAGAAGTAACGGAAGAGGAGAAGGACCTAGGGGTCCTAGTAGACCGCAGGATGACTATGAGTCGACAATGCGACGTGGCGGTGAAAAAAGCCAATGCTGTCTTGGGATGCATTAGGCGAGGTATATCTAGTAGGGATAAGGAGGTCCTGCTTCCGTTGTACAAGGCGCTGGTGAGACCTCATTTGGAGTACTGTGTGCAGTTCTGGTCTCCCATGTTTAAAAAAGATGAACTCAAACTGGAACGGGTGCAGAGAAGGGCCACTAGGATGATCAGAGGAATGGAAAACCGGTCGTATGAAAAGAGACTAGAGGAGCTTGGGTTGTTTAGTCTGACAAAGCGAAGGCTGAGGGGGGATATGATTGCTATCTTTAAATATATTAGAGGGATTAATACGAGGGAGGGAGAAGAATTATTCCAGCTTAGTACTAATGTGGATACGAGAACGAATGGATATAAACTGGCCGTGGGGAGGTTCAGGCTTGAAATTAGACGAAGGTTTCTGACCGTCAGAGGGGTGAAATATTGGAACGGCCTTCCGAGGGAAACGGTGGGGGCGACGGACCTGTCTGGTTTTAAGATTAAGTTAGATAAATTTATGGAGGGAATGGTTTAATGGTAAAACATAGTAGTCAAGGAAAACCAAGAAATGGTAGTTAAATTGTATAATGGCTGACAGGGGTCAGGCTGGAGACTCTTGCCTATATGCTCGGGGTCTTACTGATCGCCATATTTGGGGTCGGGAAGGAATTTTCCTCCAGGGCAGATTGGCTGAGCCTCTGGAGGTTTTTCGCCTTCCTCCGCAGCATAGGGCAGGGATCTCTAGCAGGAGGGTTTCTGCCGATTGAAGTCACCTAAAACAGGATTGGGGACTTCAACAGCAGAGTCCAGGGAAGGGGTAGGGACGGTTTTATGGCCTGCAGCATGCAGGGGGTCAGACCAGATGATCATAATGGTCCCTTCTGACCTTAAAGTCTATGAGTCTATGAGTAATTGGTTCAGAAGTTGATTGAGTTCAATCAGGGCGACCTATTAGGATGGACACTCTTATTTTGAATTAAGGGGGAGGGGAGCTTTCCACTAATTTAACTAAACTGGTTTAAAATTAGTGCTCAAACTGTGGATAGATAAGGCCTAAATGTTACGAGTCCGACTCTGAGGCTAAATCAAGAGGCGAGTAGAGGAATCTTAGGGTATGTCTTTACTGCGACAAAAAAATACCACGGCACCAAGTCTCAGAGCCCGGGTCAGCTGACTCGGGATTATGGGGCTCGGGCTGCAGGGCTAAAAGTTGCAGTCTAGATATTTGGGCTTGGGCTGGATCCTGGGATGAGACCCCGGGAAGGTCTGAGAGCCCGGGTCCAGCCCAAATCTGAACATCTACACTGCAATTTTTAGTCCCATGAACCCGAGTCAGCAGACCCAGGCCAGCCGCAGCCATGCCGCGTGTCTTTTATTGCAGGGTAGACGTACTCTGAGTGGGGCTAGTATGTGAGGAATAACAGTATTCCCAAGCATTTAAAAAATTAGTCATGCCCTAAAAAATCATGAGATTAGCTAAAAATCATGAGACAAAAATACATTTGAGGTTCTTTTTATTGCTCTGTCTGGTGTTGGAGTACGTAGGGTTCACATTTTCAAACGTTTCTCTCCAATCCTAAGGATTAGAAACGTACCTTTTTACGTTACATGAAAGCGGAGAGTCTCATGTTATAACTTGACTCCAGCAGCTGGGGATTTAAGAAAAACACCAGATATCGTGAGACGAGCAACAAAATGGCCAGAGTTGGCCACCTTGAAGTAATGATCATCTGTAGTCAGGTTCCGATACCCAACTCACCTCAAGGAATACCTTACTCAGAAAATAGCCCTGTTGATTTCAATGGGGCTATATGAAGGGTGAGGTGCTACTCAAGGTGAGTAAGAGCGTCTGCCCCAGACATTATCAGTCTGAGTGAGAAATAAGCTAATACTGCAGTGCAGTTATCGCTTATATCTAAGCCCTTAAACAGATAAAAGCACCCAAAATAAACACTCCTGTGTGGAATACTAAAAAAAGATTTAAAAAAAAAACCCAAAACAGTACCAATACCTGCTGTTTGCATTGTGATGCCTTAGTCTGCAGGTATTTGAAGCCCCCATGTCACTATGAAGGGGTATGGAAGGGGATCTGAGGGCTTGTCTTTATTAGAAAAGTTGTGCCAGTGTAATTAGATTGATGGACCACAGAAAGCTTTCATTACAAACACACTAAAGCCTGACTTACATTGATTTGCCTTAATTCAGTAAATTATTGTGCTTAATTAAACCAATTTAAGCAAGGTTTAAAGTGGTTTAAGTGCATCTACATTAGGATTTTGCTACTGCCTTTCCCCCTCCCTCCCTAAGGCTGCTGGAGCAATGTGGTAGTGCCTCTGTGGCATTTGCCATGTCCCACCCCCATTGCAGCCTTCTGCACTGGACTAGGCAAGACTGGCACAGATACCCTTATCATGGCACACTGGGGATGGAGCAGATCCACCTTGATTTGGGGTGCACAGCTGTGTAGCTTTTACGTGGTGCAGAGGGTGTTTTGCTTACATTCTGCACCAGGGCTAAATTTCATGCTACCTCATTTTAGTCCCCTTGTAAATTGCTATCTTAGTTGATTATTAGGCTAGGTGGAAAGGTCTTCCCCCTTAGAAACCAAACATCAACTGTGGTTGCATCGACACCGGACTTGGAGATGTAATTTCCAGCTTGGTAGACATAGCTGCATTGGCATCGATCAAGCTAGTAGGCTAAAAATAGCGCAGCTGGGGTGACCCAGGCAGTGGAACGGGCTAGCTGCCAGAGTACCTACCTCGGGTCTTGGGTGGGATTGTACGTGGTGTGGTTAGTCCTTGCCACTGCTTGCAACACCATGGCTACACTCTGTCCTTAGTGCATTAGCTCAATCAAAGTTAGCGCACAGACATTTACCTGAGCTAGAAAGTTCCCCTCCAGCTGCAGTGTAGACGTACCCCGCACAAGGGGGGCAAAGAATGACCAGGCGTAGGTGCCATACGGGTAGTGCTGGAGTCTGATCTCCTCATTCGATAGAACAAGTGTAGCATGGGCAATGGCAGTGGAAGCTTCCCATAAACCTGACCCTATCAACATGCTGCAGTCCTATCATTGAGAGGGTCCAATTCCCGGGGCCATTCTAATCTCTTATTTTGTACCACATGGATGGCTTGAGTTGATGGTATCTTCCGACATATGTCCCTATTTTCACTGGCGTAGGAAACTAAATCTCCTCTGGGGATCACAAGTAGTGCTATCTGCCCAGGCAAGAAAGTTAATAATGGAGGAACTGCATGGAACTCACCCTGGGATCACCCAAATTAATACTTTGGCCAGAAGTTAGATTTGGTAGCCAAGCCTAGCTAGAGAGATAAAGCAAGCACTGCTGGGTTGTGCCACATGCCAACGGTTGAGGCAATTGCCTCATGTAGCAGACCTATCACCATGGGAATGGGCAAGAAGGCCTTGGATCAGACTATACATCGACAATGCTAGTCCCGTCCTTGGGTCATTGTTCCATGATGTGTGGATTCCCATTCTAAGTGGATGGAAGTCATTCTGAGTAGCTACCTCCTCTATAACTATTGAGGAGCTTTGTTTCTTGTTTAGCACACATGGACTGCCTGAGACTGTGGTCTTCAACAATATTACCAGTTAGGAATTCCAGGTCTTCCTGAGGGTTAATGGGATCAAACATATCACTTCTGCTCCCTACCACTCACCTACGAATGGGCTGGTAGAGAGGGCTGTTCAGTTCTTTCAGAATGGACTCAGGAAGGTTACTGAGGGGTTACGGCAGACCAGGCTGTCTCAGTTCTTGTGTAATTATAGAACAACCCCTCATGCCACAATAGGGGTATTGACTTAGAAACTACTGATGAAGTGGCTGATATGTACCCACTGGAGTTTCTTGAAACCTTGTCTGGAGAAATAAGTGCATCAACATCAAGAAAACACAATCATGACCATCAACAGGGCACTCGCTTTTTGTTTCCTAGAATACACTGTTGGGTTCGCAATTTTGTGGAAATGCCAGCTGGTTGCCTGGCATGATCATAAAAGCTACAGGCTCACTTTCCTATCAGGTTGCTGTAGTCAATTCCTACATGAGATGACATATAGACCATCTGCTTGTCCGGGGAGGAGGTAAGGAACCTGAGTCCAGTTCAAAGGACTCACCATCTCTACCCAGCGATGGTGGATCATCAGACATTAGTGTTCCTGTGATTCACCTAAGTTCAGAGTTGGGGCAGGCAGAGTCTGCTCCTGTTGGATCAAGTACTAGAGTGGATCTGCCAAAGGACTCTCAGTCTCTTAATATTGGGGCAACTATGGAATTGCCACCTGTCCTGACTATGCCAGGAACAACTACTCCAGTCTGCCACTGCTCCAAGAGACAACACAAACCCTCTATCCGCTTGGATCTGTGTGTGGGGTAGAATAATCCCCTTTTCCCTTTTCTCCACATGAGGTCAGGTAGTCTATCCTGAACCTCTCATTAAAGTTCCAGTTTTTATAGTAAGCTGTTGATTTGCCTACCAAGGAAATTTTGTTGAACTTTGACAGGGAAGGATGTTATATCCTGGGAGTTGAGGACAGTTATTTTAGGATAATCCCTAAACATGTATTCTGGGGTGGGGAGTTTTGCCTGGTCCATGGGCCATTTTGTAAGTTAATAAAGAAGCAATTGTTGAGACCAGACTTGGTGTGTTGTGCTCCCTGTATTCCCCTGAGTGGCTGTAACACATATCTAGACCACTATTTTTAGCTGTGCTACTGTGGGTGTGACTGCCTGAGCTGCAGTCTCACATAGGGTTGCCAATTTTCTAATCGCACAAAACAAAACACCCTGCCCTGCCCCCTGCCCCTGCCCTGAGACCCTGCTTCTGCCCCGCCCCTTATCCTAGGCTCCACTCAATCCATCCATCCTCCCTCCGTCGCTCACTCTCTCCCCTTCACTCACTTTCAATGGGCTGGGGCAGGGGATTGCAGTGTGGGAGAGGGGTGAGGGCTCTGGGCTGGGGGTGTGGGCTCCGGGTGGGGCCAGAAATGAGGGGTTCAGGGTGTGCAAGAGGACTTCGGGCTGGGTCAGGGGTGTGGGGGGGGGGTGAGGACTCCAGCTGGGGGTGCAGGATCTGGGCTGGGGCCAGGAATGAGGGGCTTGGGGTGCAGGAGGGGGTCCAGGCTGATGCAGGGGGTTGGGGTGCAGGGGGAGTGAGTTCTCCAGTTGGGGGTGGGGCCAGGGATGAGGTGTTTGGGGTGCAGGGGGGGTTCAGGACTGGGAATTGGGGTGTTGGGGAGGTGCAGGAGGTGGGCTCTGGGAGGGAGTTTGGGTGTGGGAGGGGACTCTGGGCTGGGGCAGGGGGTTAGGGTGAGGGAGGGGGTTTGGGATGTGGGGTCCCGGAGGCACTTACCATGGCTCCCAGTAAGCGGCCACCAAGCACCCCTAGGTAGAGGGGCGGCCAGGGAGGCTCCGCGCGCTGCCCTTGCGTCCGCAGGCGCCACCCTCGTAGCTCCCATTGGTTGCAGTTCTTGGCCAATGGGAGCTGCAGAGCCGGCACTAGGGGTGGGGGCAGCCCACAGAGCCTCCCTGTCCGCCCCTCCACCTAGGGGTACAGGGACCTGGTGGCTGCTTCCGGGAGCCACGCTGAGCTAGGGCAGGCAGGGAGCCTGCCTTAGCCCCAGGCCCCTGCTGTGCTGCCAACCGGACTTTTAACAGCCTGGTCAGCAGTGCCGACCGCAGCTGCCAGGGTCCCTTTTCAACTGGGCGTTCCGGTCGGAAGCCAGATGCTAGTCTCACCTCAGATTACAGTGTAGACATATCCTAAGAAAATAGGTTCCAATACATTTTAATTAATGTGATTTTAAACTGGAATTAGAACCTAGAGTCGACTGGCCAAGTCACATTGAAAAATATGTTAGTTGGTTGTGGTTAACCGTAGCCTCCCACCCAGTGTTGAGCACAACCAGCTACACTTATTTGAATTATTACTTGTCCTGACTACAGCTGGTGAAGAGTCCTGTTTACAATTAGGTAACATTTTAAAACACAACTTATGTTCCTAGTCTATATATGGCCTGAGAGATGATAGTAGATGTGTTTTGGGTAAAGTTGGGCAAAATTTCAGATAAAATTTTCGGGGGGATGAAAAATGCATATTTGGCAACTCAAACATCTCGCAAATTCATTTGTTTCACTCAATTGTTTCAGTCCAAAAAAAAAAACCCTTTAAAAATTCTGAAAAAAAATCAAACCCTTAAATGTTTCAATTTTTCAGTTTGAAAAGTCTTCAGTTCAGAGTTTCCTTTCATTTTATTAAAATAATAATAAAAGTGTTTTTAAAAGGGTCAAAATTGCAACAAAAAAATTCAGTTTTGTCAAAAGGAAATAGGCGCTTTCCCTGATTATTTTATTTATTTTTTTTACTTTTTGTTTCACCAAAATAATTAAATGTTTTCGGTTTGACCCAAAATGATATTTAGTTTATATTTTTTGTAATTGTCTGTCAACTGAAAAATCTATTATTCACACAGCTCTGGTCCTGGCAATTCATTATAACAGAAAAATAAGCCAGTGCAATTTTGGGCTGAGTACAAAGTAGCAGCACATCAGAGAGGTGAAAGTCCTTCTCTAACGGGCTACGATGAGACCATACCTGGAACACTGCACTTTGTTCCAGGCATCTCATCCTAGAGTCAAAGCAATGAATTGGAAGGAGTTCAGTGGAGAGCACCAAAAATTATTAGAGCTAGTAAAGGGAACTAAATGCAAACAGCTTGGTGAAGAGATGGCTGAACGGAGAACCTGACAACCATTTGCAAATGAGTGAGGGGTGTTAACACTAAGAAGGAAGATGGAGGTACCACTGGGAATAACTAAGAGTAATGGGATAAGAACAGAAGTACAGAAGGACGGCCATACTGGGTCAGACCAATGGTCCATTTAGCCCAGTATCCTGTCTTCCAACAGTGGCCAATGCCAGGTGCTTCAGAGGGAATGAACAGAACACGCAATCATTAGTGATCCATCCCCCTGTTGTCCACACCTAGCTTCTGATGGTCAGAGGTTTAGGGACACCTAGAGCATGGGATTGCATGACCATTATCCACTTTCTCCACACCAATCACAATTTTATAGACCTCTATTATATCCCCACTTAGTCGTCTCTTTTCCAAGTTGAAAAGTCCCAGTCTTTTAAATCTCTTCTCATACAGAAGTTGTTCCATACCCTTAATCATTTTTGTTGCCCTTCTCTGTACTTTTTTCAATTCTAATATCTCTTTTTTGAGATGGAGTGACCAGAACGGCAAACATGGTGTGGGTGTATCATGGATTTATATAGTAGCATTATGATATTTTCTGTCTTATTATCTATCCCTTTCCTAATGGTTCCTAACATTCTACTGCTGCTCATTGAGTGGATGTTTTCAAAGAACTATCCACAATGACTCCAAGATCTCTTTCTTGAGTGGTAACAGCTAATTTAGATCCCATCATTTGGTATGTATAGCTGGGAATCGGGATTATGTTTTCCAAGGTACATTACTTTTCATTTATCAACATTGAGTTTCATCTGCCATCCTGTTGCTCCGTCACCCAGTTTTGTGAGATCCCTTTGTAACTCTTCACAGTCTGCTTTGGACTTAACTATCTTTAGTAGTTTTGTATCATCTGCAATTTTGCCACCTCACTGTTTACCCCTTTTTCCAGACCACTTATGAATATGTTAAATAGCACTGGTCCCAGTACAGACTCCTGGGAGACACCACTATTTACCTCTCTCCATTCTGAAAACTGACCATTTATTCCTACCCTTTGTTTCCTGTCTTTTAACCAGTTACTGATCCATGAGAGAACCTTCCCTCTTATCCCATGACTGCTTACTTTGCTTAGGAGCCTTTGGTGGGGGACCTTGTCAAAGGCTTTCTGAAAATCCAAGTACACTGTATCCACTAGATCAGGGGTCAGCAACCTTTCAGAAGTGGTGTGCCGAGTCTTCATTTATTCACTCTAATTTAAGGTTTTGCGTGCCAGTAATACATTTTAACGTTTTTAGAAGGTCTCTTTCTATAAGTCTATAATATATAACTGAACTATTGTTTCAGAGTAGCAGCTGTGTTAGTCTGTTCCGCAAAAAGAACAGGTTTGTTAGTCTCTAAGGTACCACAAGTACTCCTAAACTATTGTTGTATGTAAAGTAAATAAGGTTTTTAAAATGTTTAAGAAGCTTCATTTAAAATTAAATTAAAATGCAGAGCCCCCCAGACCTCAGGCAGTGTGAATGCCACTGAAAAGCAGCTCACATGCCGCCTTTGGCAAGCGTACCATAGGTTCCCTACCCATGCACTAGATCACCTGTGTTCACATGTTTTTTGACCTCCTCAAAGAATTCTAATAGACTGGGGAGGCATGATTTCCCTTCACAAAAGCCATGCTGACTCTTCCTCAACAAACCATGTTCATCTGTATGTCTGATAATTCTGTTCTTTACTATAGTTTCAACCAATTTGCCTCATACTGAAGTTAGGTTTACTAACTGGCCTGCAATTGCCAGGATGGCCTCTGGAGTCTTTTTTACATGTTGGTGTCACATTAGCTATCCTCTAGTCATCTGGTACAGAAGCTGAAATAAATGACAGGTTACATACCAAGATTATGGTTAGTATATGTTATTTATTATTGTAGTGCCTAGGACCCACAGTCAAAGATCAGGGCCAGAATTGTGCTGGGTAAGACAATCTGCCCCAATAAGTTTACATTATGAGAGACCAACAGGTAAAGAGAAACAGACAGGTGAGAAGAAGGAAAAGAAAGACACCAATGTAACAGTGAAATGATCTTCTTTGGTGCAGTAAGTATAACCCACTGGCAAGTATGTTACAGGTCCCACTCTGTGCCTGATCCTCAGAGGATATGAGTGTCTTGTAGCCCCCAGTACAGTTCTTTGGGTATTAAACTCAAGCTGTAGTAGATTTTGCTTTTAGCTCTAGAAGTTCCCAGTTCAGTCCTGAGTGACTGGGTCAAGTTGGAGGGGAACTGTAACCCACATTTGCCTGTGGGTTAAATAAGCAGCAATCATAGCACTGATAAGCAAAGCAAAATCTGGACTTAATAGCACGCAAAACTTCCTTTGGTGCTAGATCTATTATTATAGCGTGGAACTAGCTCTCAGTGGAAGCGTGGGAAGCCCCATTTAAAATTAGACTGGTGGGCAAATATTTTGTGCAGAACAATCCTACCCTGCATCTGACAGACCTCTGCAGTCTCTAAAACTTCTTTGATTCAGCCACAGCCCAACCAAATGCAGAGTCGGATGAAAGACAGAAAAAACTGCAACCATTAATAACAAGCCTCTTGTCTCTGAGCAGGCAGCCAGGAACTCCTCTTCTGTGTTGTGGTTTTATTTTATCTCCCCTTTTTATTATGCAGGTTGCCATGGCTTGTTGTTGTGACCTGGTCGTTTGCTGCTAGAGGGCCTTTCCACTGTTTGTTTTCTCCTTTGCTTTATCACAGTGGAGCATTGTGGAGGATAATACCAAGAGTGTTCATTGTCAACAGGTGTGTGTCAAGCTGAGGTCAATCCGGTGTCAGACTCCGCTCCTGGTGGAGACGCAGGGATGGAACTGGCCGTCAAAGCCAGAACACATTTTTTTCTGTTGTTTTCAGTGCCAAAGCCAAGAATTATCTCACATGGGATTTAAAACCTCTGGAGACCTAATAAGTTGAGGTGTATTTAAGAGGCTTTGATTTGCACGTGTGACATAGTGTCATTAGAAATAATAATATCCCTGGGCGGGAGAAGTTGTTGGGGGGAAATGAAGGGGGGAGAAAGGCTGCTAGGCTAAGGAAGGATGAGGTAATGATAACATAATTTCCTAAACGGGCTACTAATTAACCACAACTCTGGCTCTTAGTGGTACAGTTTGACTCCGTCAGCCTGCTGTATAATAACACAGGAATTCCTCTACAGCCAGGAAAAAAGCAGCAGTGCATTTTTCTATGATAACGCTAGCCAAAAAAAAGAAGTGCATTTTATATATATTTTTTTTTAATCCCTGGGGAGCAGGCCAAAACTCCTGGCATGCACAGAAGGGAGGACATGCTTTTCTCCTCCTTCTGCATAGGTTTAAAAAGGACGATGATCCCATAAAATGACAGCGAGGGCTGTCTCCTTGTGTTGCTATATAAATATAATAAAGAGGGATGTAGATACTGGGCCAACGTCAGACTAGTGTGTAATAAAAGAGGGCTGGATGGTGCTGCTGTCTTGCTCAGCCAGGCATCGGTGTTAGTGGGAGCAAGGCCTAACGCACGCACACTTCAATGCTTGGCCTAGTTATATACTGCGTCTGATTTTCCACTGCCTTGTACCTTGTGCCATCATCTAGGCTGCAATGTGGGTGTAAAATGTGGCCAGATCAGAAAGGTGCAAACGGCTACACAAGAAGCAGGGCGGTGGAGAACCAATCTCCTTGGGTCCAGATTTGTTGCACAGGGCCGCCCATGTTCACCAGATGCTTCCCACTGTCCGCAAGTGGGTGGAGAGGGGCTGGGAGTGGGCGGAGCCTTGGTTCCATTTCCCACCCGCAGGCCAGATGCAAGGGAGAAATGTAAATTGCAGTAACTTACCTCCTCTCCCTGGAAAGCAAAAGGGAAACAATGGAGCATTGTGACTCCCCGACACAAATCCTTCCCACGATTGCTCCTGGGGCTGAGCAGATCCATGCCGTCCATTACTCAGGCTAAAGGCTTGACCCAGCCCACCAAAAAAACAGCATCTACAAAGGTTAGTTAGGACTCAACCTTCCTGCCGTGAGCCAAGTAAACTTCATGTGAGGTAAAAATATGCTCAGTCCTCAAGGTTTGGATCTGGATTATGCACAGTCCAATGTCTGGCCATGTTCATATCCCAGGATTTCAACTGGGGCCCATCTCTCATGTTAACGATGGATAAACTGATCTTTGGAATGAGTAATTCACCCATGGCCTCTCAGCAACTCAGTGGTAGATCAGGGGATAGAACACAGCAGCCCTGACTCCCGGTCAGCTATTCTTCAGTCCTCGATAATACTGCCTCCTTAGCCTGAAAAGCAAGAAGTCATAGAGCAAATGCATATAAACCTGCAGCTAGTCATGTATGTCTTACATATTTAACTTGAGCAAAGTGAGAGGTCAATAGTTAGCCAAGGAAATGCCAAGTGTGATAGGAGTTGATTAAAATAGAGTGTGTAGAAGAGCTGCTAAACCAGGAGAAAATGTGCTTCACTTACATTCTCTCTTTCTGTTTCTATGAGCTGTGGAAAAATTAGTGTTTCCATCTTCACGCTTCATTAGTGTCCCCTCTCTGACCTTTATCATCCTCCCTGTTTTTGTATATAGGAGGTGAGAACCTCAGCAGATGTAAACAGTTATGACTCCATAGCCTTTATAAATGACCTTCTCTTTCACTACAGGTTCCTCCCACAGTTACTGGGCTGTCAGATTGCACCTACAATTAATACTCTTTAGCTGACTCCAATATCCTCCTTTTGTAGCCATTTACGAATAGTTGCCTTATGTATTATTAGAACTGATTTATAAAAAAAAATGGGGAAAATATTTGTCAAAAATGTTTGTTTTTCCTTCCTTCTATCAAATTTAGAATTTTTGAAATCTTTTGACTATGGATCAAATTTTCAAAATTACCCAATTGCCTTAGGAGACAAAGTCTCATCTTCCAAAGTGACTTAGGCACATAAGCACTTTTGAAAATGTAACCCCAGATCTCTAGAGGGGAAATAGTGCGAGGGGGGGAATTCCCTTTTTTTCCCCCAAATTTCCAAATTTGAAATTTTAACAAAACAATTTCAGTCAGCTCTAGTTACTATGTCCCTGCTATGCCTGAAAATTTTACCTCAGGTATAGACTTGGTCAAAAATTATGAGGAAAAAAATCCCAATTTCTTTTTCAAATTTCAAAATTTGAAATTTTAAAACAGCAAAAAAAATTTAACAACCTCTCATTACTTTTAATGCTCCTGCTGTGAATGCAAGCTATATTGAAACACAGGATTTGTCAGCTGCCAGAATTGTCTCATGGGATTTATTTGAAGAACAGCAGGAAAAACAAAATACCAAAAACCATGTCCCTCCTATTATCTTCATGAGGTTAGGATTTTTTTGTAAATATTGATGAAGCACTCAGTGTTGTACAATACACACATAAAAACAGTCCTTGCTTGAAGGCACCTAAAAGCAAGACAAACCAGACAGGACATGCTGAGAGACTTGCAGGAAGGTGTTGCGATAGTTAATTGATTAAATTATTGCTACTTCTTCTTTTGTAGGAACGGATTCCCAGAAGGGACAAGTCTTTAGAAGGATTTTGAATTAGAGCTGGAAGGGGAACGGTTCCCATCCCGTGAGAATTTTTGAGAATTTGAAAAAAATTTCTTGTCCCAAAGCAGCCAGAAAAGTCAAAATCTTAAAAATATATATCATGAACTGAAAATCCAATTAAAATAAATATATTAGGGCAATCAAAATGTTTCCTTTCAATTTTGACTTTTTTTTTTTACGTTTTACTATAAATTAACAAACTCATTTCAAAATGAAAAACTTCCATCTAGAAAATGACAACATTTTTCATTTCAACAATTTCAAATCTTTATAATTATTCCAAAAGTTTCCAAATGGGAAATTTGTTGAAATTGACCCTTTTCCTGGAAACGTTTCGGTTTCAGCAAATCAACATTTTCCGACGAAAAAACAATTCGTTGAAAAATTCCCCACCAGACCTCATTAGAATATGGGGTGGGGACTGGCACTGGCAAGCCAATCTGTGCTTAGGGGCTGGTCTGAGAGAAGGCTCAAAGATGGGAGTGAAATGATACCATGGGGGAATTCAGCCTGGTGCAATTGTCATACAGAAGGCTGCAGAAGGGACAGAATGTTTGACAAAACCTTTCCCTATTGATAATGTGTTCTTTCCATCCTATCTCTAAGAGACAGCACATGAGCTAAACCATGATCCCTTCCAATGTGTGATTTACATTGATACCAAAGATAAAAACTGGATTGGCCTCTGGTTGGATATATACACCAAATCAGCTTCAAATGAGCCTGATGGATTTGTAGAAAAGTTAGCTACTTGCTACTATAGCAACCACGAGTGTCAAATGACAGAAGCATGACATCCTCAAATCTACCATTCCAGAGAAAGAAACACGCAAAGGCATGAAGAAATGTTTAGCATAGAAAGGAAGAAGCTCAGGAGGTCAAATGATGCAACACTGTCTTCTTCTGCACGGAGTCTGAAAGAGAATTAACACTGTCTAGATCAGGAGTTCTCAACCTGCAGCCCGTGGGCCATGTGGCCCAATCAGCACACAGCTGGGGCCCATGTGACATCCTCAGGGCCATACAGGTAGTATATAGATCAGGGATTGGCAACCTTTGGCACACGGCCCGTCAGGGAAATCCGCTGATGGGCCAGGCCGGTTTGTTTACCTGCAGCGTCCGCAGGTTCGGCCGATCACAGCTCCCACTGGCCAGGGTTCGCCGTTCCAGGCCAAAGGAGGGCTGCAGGAAGCGTCGTGGGCCGAGGGATGTGGTGGCCGCCACTTCCCACAGCCCCCTTTGGCCTGGAACGGTGAACCGTGGCCAGTGGGAGCTGCGATCAGCCGAACCTGCAGCCAAAGGTTGCCAATCCCTGATATATATTATGTGGAAGCAGCCCACATAACACATAGAGAGTGGTATATGCAGCCCATAATGGTAAATAGGTTGAGAACCACTAGTCTAGATTAAAAGCAACGTCTACTCCCTCATCACCCCTTAAATAGCACAAGGCTTCGGCTAGGGCACTCGGTCATTCAGTAACACCTCATTCTCAAAAACGCCTTTCAGCACCATTGTCCTCACTCTTGTTGTTTAGCACCCAATGAATTGCACATGTGCAGCTCTCTTGACATTTACCATGCGGCCTCACTCACGCACTGCTTCACTGCAGGCCACCACATCAGTCAAGACACAGAAGAAAGCTCCCTGGCTTTGCAGCATTATAAAAATCTGTTGCCTCCAAGCTGTCCTGCTTTGGTTTCATTCCTCCCCCTTTGCCTCAAGGACATTCAGTTTGCTTGAGAAAGAAAACATAAGGATAATAACCAATGAATGCATTATCCTGTTTGTTGATCTCTAGACATGTGCTAAACTGTCCGCTTTTCTGACTGCTACCAGGCCCTTCTCCTTTCACCCCCTTTCATTTGTTTCATCCGCCTGGCCTCAGAAGATTCCACGTGACCACAACACAGTCTACCCGTATGCAGTCCATTACAGTATCAAGGCTGAAGATTGTAAGGTCTCTAGGGCAGCGACGGTCTTTTAACAGTGCCTAATACAATGGAGCTCTGACCATGACTAGAGCCTCTAGCTGCTAAATAGAGAACAATAAATGCTTTGGGCACAGACATCTGAGATGATTATAACATGTCTGCCTTTCATAATTATTTCTATTAGTTATTTGTATTACAGTATCAACTAGAGGCTCTGAATGAGATCAGGCCAGCACTATGACAGATCCTGTCAACAGGACATGTTGTCAGAGACAGTCTTTGCAATCCTGGCCCCCATTGTGCTAGGCGCGATACAAACACAGAACAAAAAGACAGTCCCTGCTCCAAAAGAGCTTGCAGTCTCAGGGCTGGTCCACACTAACCCCCCCAGTCCGAACTAAGATACGCAACTTCAGCGACGTGAATAACGTAGCTGAAGTCGAAGTATCTTAGTTCGAACTACAAGGTACTTACCGCGGGTCCACATGCAGCAGGCAGGCTCCCCCATCGACTCTGCGTACTCCTCTCGCGGAGCAGGAGTACCGGTGTCGACGGCAAGCACTTCCGGGATCGATTTATCACGTCTAGACAAGACGCGGTAAATCGATCCCAGAAGATCGATTGCTTACCGCCGAACCCGGAGGTAAGTATAGACGTACCCTAAGGTGCTGATCCTTGAGGTAGCTCTGTGCAAGAAGACCCCTGCATAGATGAAGATTCAGTTCCAGGATAAGGGCTTAAATAGACAAAGGGTAGGCGTAAGTGAGACTTAAGTGATACATAAATTTTGGGTTATTCGTGTGCACAGGGTGAATTTCACAATCACAGACTAAATCCCAGTCTGCTCAATACCACTGAGAAACATCCAGGGTTCTGCAATACAGACTTAAAATGCATCTGCTTACTTAGATTGTAAACTCTTTGGAGCAGGGTTTTTTTGTTCTGTGTTTTCACAGCGCCTGGTCAATAACTTGGGCTCCTACATGCTACTGCTCTACAAATAATAATCTGCCACCTGGGTTACAGAAACATTATGAGTATTTAAAACAAAAGTGATTGGGATTATTTCTTGCATCCCTGCACTTGTGAAGCCAGGTTTCAGTTACCAGAAGGCCAATTGTACAGAACTCTGAGGGAGAAAAAAATTCGAACTCATTGATTTAAAACATCTCTAACTACGATATAAACTAGATTTCATAAACAAACAAAAATGTCACAATTTTGTAGTCCAATGTCCAGGTGTCTTCCGGGATACACATTCTCTGTATCTAGCTGGAAAATGGATACAAATATTCAGCTAATAATACTCCATGTGCATACACACACACACACACATATTTTCTTAAACTCTAAGCAGTTGCAGAAAGGATCTGGTTCACTGGCTCAGGTCAGTCCCATCTGCCAGTAAACTAGGCAGGACTGTGGTTTAACAGTTTTGCAGACACCTTGAAGTAAGAATAAAGCATGAGCAGCTCCTAAGACATGTGTGTTGTTGCTTTTTCTGTAGCTTTTTTGTGTGCACGCGTGTCTCTCTGATCTGTTAACCAGAGTCTCCGGTGGAAGGTCAGATAGATATGAAAGTGAGCATGACTCACCAGTGCCTATGCACTTAGATCACAATAAAATATTTAATGAAGTGCTATACAAAGTTAGTGGAGAAACAATAGAGAGTATGATTGGATTGTTTAAAGCCTCTTCCTCATTTTGCCACTCAGGATCACAGATATCAGAGATGGAAAAGCCTAGTTATTAACTTCCTGACAGTGCAGGATTATTCCTTACAGCACATTTTCTAATGGCTTTGTCCAATAAATCTCGGGTTACCAAAGATCACTGATGGCCCATGGATCACTTGCTTGGTAATTCATGGAGAGTCAGTAGGGCACATGGGACTGGGTCATTCATTTTATTTCCAGCTGCTAAGCTGCATTAAAAGTTAAAGGCTAAGGAAATATGCTCCTTTTCTATTTAGGCAGTTGTTGTGTTTGCCTGAGGGATGTTACATGATCACAAGTGGGAGGGGCGGTGGCCTACTCTATGGAAAAATGTTCCAGAGCCCCCCGGATTGACAAGGCATCCTGGCTTCCATTTCAACCATGCATTCCCCTTTAATCTTCCAGCCTTTCCTCTGCCTACTATAAGCCTGCATGAGTAACGGCATGAAAGGAGGGAGGGGCGGGAAAAACAGGATTCATGGTCTGGTGGTTAAAAAGCACAAAGCTTGGTAGTTAGGAGACCACAGTTCTATTGCTGGCTCTGGCACAGAATTGCTGTGTGACATCATTCAATCTCCTGGCCCTCTCTGTGCCTCAGTTTCTTGATCTATAAAATGGGGCTGACGAGGATAACTTTCCAGTCTTAGGCCATATGCTACACTGGTAAAGAACTCCTAATGTGGATACTGCTAATATCGGCGAAATTGCAGTTTTCCCAGTATGGCTTATTCCAGCCTTCCCTCCACCCGAGTGAAATAAGCTATATTGGCAAAAGCACCGTTTGCTGGTATAATTACATCTAACTAGGGGGTTTTGCAGCTATGTCGGTCAAGCATCGCACCGCTTCTCACCCTTCACTGACAGAGCTATGCTAAGCAAAAGTTTGTAGTGCAGACCAGGCCTTAGAGGGTTTTTGTGAAGGGTAGCCCTAAATGATGGCTATGTAAAAGGATATAAATGCTTTTCATGCCTTTCATCTTAGGCTCACTATAGGATTATATTTTTAGGCACTAAAGTAATTGGCCATATTTTTCCAGAGTACACTAGGCTTTGACTAGGGATAGTTGAAAACTTGTAGTTTTCAGCCAAAATTGTTTTTGAAACATTGACATTTTCCATGGGGGCATTTGTGGGGGGAGGGGGGGAGGGATGGGGGGAAGGGGAAGGAAAGGGGGAAATCAAATTCAACCAACTCTAGCTCCTTGGAAAAACTGGTCATATGTGTCACAATGGGAGCTGTTGGGAGTTGAGCACTTTTGAATATCTGATCTATCTGATCCTACTCAGGTGCCTTAATGGGAACTGAGATCTTTTGAAAATCTGGCCTCATTTGCGGGTGCTGAGCATTGAAAATCTAACCTTAGGTGCTTTGCAACTGTTAAATCTCACAGCCCCCAGAGAAGTGCTGTTGCTCCCATTTTACCATCATTATAAATCATTGTGAGATTCCTGGATCGAAGGCATCATAGAATGAAAAGTATTATTAATTATTATTATTATTATATCAGATCTGCCGGCATAAGCAAAATTCATAAAGCTTGTAGCCCAGAGGAATATGAGATGTATTGTAAAAGCCATCCCTGAATTGCTTTTTGAGCGGCATGACATGAAAAAGTTTCTCATAAGGAGTAATGAAGGTAAACAACTGGGTGGTATAAATGGATATTTCACCTGGCAAGGAAAACCTGGAAGCAGAGGATTGTAAAAAGCAGGCCCAGTAATTATACAGTATTTTACTGCCAGTAAAAATGTGAAGGGGAAATAAAAGAAGGCTCCTTTACTAGAACGAAAGACTAGCTCTACTTGCCCACCTAAAGGGTAATAATGGTCATGCTGGGAGTGTTAAAGTCTTTGAACTGTGTCTAAGTACCAGTTCTGTTTACTTTAAGGAAGGAAACTGTCAGGTTCTGTTTGTTCACAGTGAGCCAGCCACAATGCATCTGATGGATTCAGGACTAGTAAAGTGGCAAATCAAGTATAGGAAACAAGAGGTGTATCACAGGATTAGATTTACGGAGATAAAAGTAATCAGGGGACTGCTTGGTAGTTCTTGTTTGCCATGAAACTTGACTACAGGAGATGGGTCTTTTTTTAAGGCTTTCTATGGTTGGGGGAGCAGGGTTAAAACCAAAACTGCCCATTTCATTATTCTGTTCTTGACCATCTTCAGGTACTTTGGAGAGAGGCAACTTTTTAGAGGGATCATGTTTCTACCTTGTAACAAATCCTGGTTGTGATGTTTATGGGATAATTGCATTCCTGAACAGGTCACGAACTCTGAGTTGTTTTATTTTTGTCCCTGAATTTAAACTTAATAAAAAAACGGGAAATGAAGCATCCTATAACTTATGCTTAAACTTGCAAAGCTTATTTTATGAGGATAGGTCCATGGTTTGCTATTGAAGGAGCCAGGCAGCTTATAAAATTACGTGCTCAGCCTATTAGCTTCTTGCTAAATATCAGCACCCATCACTCTGACATGTTCCTTTACTTGGGGTACAGGTGAAGCAATCTAAAATAAAACCCCGTGAAGAAGCTGGCATTCTTAAAAATATTAATACTGTGATCAAATTTAAGCCTCAATGATTCTCACTCAGACACTCTGCAAAGCAGAACATTCTCACACAATTAATTTTGTGTGCTTTACTCCCCCTCCCCCTCTGTCCTGTCTGTTATAGCCATGTGTCATCTCTTCTAATATACTTATGATGTGGTCCAGTGAATCAAGCACTAGCCTGGCGAAGTAGGATCTGTTCTCAGCTCTGCTCCTGGCCTGCTGCCCAACTGCAGGTAAATCACTTCCATACTCTGGGCCTCAGTTTCCCCGTCTGTAGAAAGGGGACCATGATACTTACTAGAGCTTGCCAGAAACTGGAATTCCTGTTTTGCAGGAAATTTGGAAATTTCAAAATAAATTTGGAACACAGTGAAATTTGGAAATTTCTCACAGAATGGGAATTACAAAATTCTGTTTTCAAAATGGCAAAATGACATTTTATTTTGACCTTTTCTATATGTATCCCAGGTTCCCCAACATCCCTGAACCCCAACAACCTGCCCGGCAACTTGGGGAGCCAGGCAGCTTGGAGACAGGATCCTGGAAATCATCGAGCTGGGAGCAGTTTTCCACTGGAAAACAAAATTTTCTGACAAAATTGAAATTTTCCCATGGAATTTTTCTTATGCAAAATTCCTGACCAGCTCTAATACTTACCTTCTCTATATAGTACTTAGAGATCTATGGACTAAAAGTGCAATATAAGAATTAGATATCATTATCCCAGGCCCACTGAAGTCATCAGAAAGACTCTTATTGACTTTTGTGAGCTTTGAGTCAAGCCATTAGACTCTAAGCTCCCTGGGTAAGGAACTGTCTTTTCATTTTGTGTTTGTGCAGCACCTAACATAATAAGGCTGGGAGCCTAGATCAAGGCTTTTAGGTACTACCACAACACAAACAATAATACAAACAATATATTCTCACTTAGGGCTACATTGCCACTAGCCTTTATGAAGCTGTGCAAGGTAGTAAGGCCCATTCTCATGCTCTCTCTGGCCCAATGACTCTTACATTATTTATACACAGTGGAGTAGCTTCAATAGCAGAGATCGAGGCTGCCCTATATTAGAATATCCCATAGCTCAGTGATTAGTGCACAGTCCTGAGAGGTGTGGGAGATTGGCCATACCGGGTCCATCTCGCTCAGCATCCTATCTTCGGACAGTGGCCAATGCCAGGTGTTTCAGAGAGATCTTCGAGTGATCACCCTGGTTCACATCCTCCCTTCCTCCAGCAAAGGGGGGCACTGAAGCTGGGTCCCCCAGATGAGTGCGCTAACCAGTGGGCTAAAAGCTGTTTTGTGTGGACTGAGGCAGGCACCCAACTCATTTTCACAAGGAACTACTCAGGTGCCTACGCTGCCTGACTCCAAGAGAGGGGTTCTCAGTTCTGGCTCACAAGCAGAGATAGTTGCCTATCTCCATGAGCAGGGTGTGGCTTAGGACACACCCCTCTTGTTGGCATATCCCATTGGCTAGTTTAAGTGGCTCCCTGCCTGGCTTTTGTGGATCGCATTCTTAGTGCCTCTCCCCCACACCATGCATTTTATTGGGAGCTTAGCCACCTAACTCAGGCTTTGTGGATCCAGTGGCATTCCAGTGATTATCTAGACACCTAAGTCCCTTTGTAGATCTGGGCCTAAGGGACCACAACCCCTCCCCTGCCAATAAACATACCTTGCCCTCCTTTGTACAACCTGCCTGGATGGCTACATTGGTCACAAGACAGCTGGCTTCTAAGGACCACTGCTTCCCATGACCAAGTGGGTGGGGTGAGAGCAGAAAATGATCAGCGCCTTGGGTGAGAGGTAAATGCCATCTTGTAAAGAGCTGCAGTAACTTATTTCTCCCTGTGGGGGGAGCAAGAAAGAAAATATTACTTGACATTTTGAAAATTTCAACAACTTCTATTAAATACTGATGTAGGGGCCTAACTCGAAAAATTTGGCCTACGTAGTTTGTCCAAAGTCACGGGAAAATGGCAGAGCCTTAAATAGAAGACTATTTGGCCTTCCATTCCCACCACACAAAGAAAAGAAGGCTTGTCTAATACACCTGCTTTAACATCTCTCTAAGCACTTCTGTAAATTGTCACAGGTCTGCTCTCTCCATCTCTAAAAAAAAAAAAAAAAAGCCTTACAGAGGTAATGCTAAAGAAACCAATGAATCCAGGCTAGATCTGCTGCTTAGATAGCAGAATCTCAAAATGAAAGGGGATGTTATGATTTCCGACATCAACAATAAAGGAATAAAATGCTTGTAGCCTAATTGTTCCTTGAGCAAACAGAGACAAGACACAACCAGACAAAACTAAACTTAGCAGCCAAACCTTCCTTTCAGCACCCGAAAAAGGAACATCACTGGACCACGAGCTTGTGAGCTGATGCAGAGAGAATAAAAAGAATTCCAAATCACCCCTATGGGCTATTTTTGCCCTGGCGTTTCTGCCTTTTCTTTCCATCTCTTTAGCAAGAAATCTAAAACATTCGCAGGCCTGTCTGTTGGCCACATTGCTGCTCCTCATGTGCCCACTCCTAGAATAGTAGATATTCATAGAGTTCGTCTATAGAGTATTTTAGATTTTTTAGCAGTAATGGAAAATATGAGTGCCAAGCCAAACCTGCTGAATTGCAATTTGATGACAAATCCATCACATTGCAAATCTTGTCATTCCATTCCTGGGGAGGCTGAAAAATAGGAGCTAGTGGAGAAACCAGGAGTTCAACTCTCATCTTTAAGTGCTGCTTAAATTCCCACCCAATACATAAAAGAATAAATGGACACACATTGGACATCAGGAATAGTAACATACAAAAGCCAGTAGGATAACACTTCAATCTTCCTGGACATTCTATAACAGATTTAAAAGTAGCCATTCTTCAACAAAAAAAGTTCAGAAACAGACTTCAAAGAGAAACTGGCAGAACTAAAATTCATTTGTAAATTTAACACCATTAATTTGGGCTTGAACAGGGACTGGGAGTGGCTGGTTCTCCTCAAAAGGAACTTTCCCTCTCCTGGAACTGACACCATCTCATCAATTATTGGGAGTGGACTACATCCACCCTGATTGAATTGGGCCTGTCAGCACTGGTTCTCCACTTGTGAGGTAATTCCCTTCTCTTCATGTGTCAGTATAATAATGCCTATATCTGTAATTTTCACTCTATGCATCTGAAGCAGTGGGTTTTTTACCCACGAAAGCTTATGCCCAAATAAATCTGTTAGTCTTTAAGTTGCCACCAGACTCCTTGTTGTTTTTGTGGATACAACATAGCTATCTCCTAATACTTCAAATTTCCATGGAATTCACTATGCTTATTATTGCCTATAACTAAAGCAATGAACCCCTACCTAGAAGACCGATAAAGAAAAGAGCTACTGAAACCTTTGCTCCGTTTTTTAAATAAATTAGCAAAGCCTTTGTACAAGGTCAGTGCAGGCCCAGCGTCCATGTCTCTAACATGACCTTTTCCACTGCCCTGAACCAGAATTGCAGCTGTGCTAAGGCAAAATCAATCCCCAAATGAATGAACTGTGTGCCAGTCAGACATATGGATCTGTCGATATCAATGCAGAGGAGGTCACTGTTCAGGTGTTGCACTGGAGTGCAAGTTTGATGAAGCTGGGTATGTTTTGCCTCTTGTTAGCTGGGAGAGATGGAAGTGAAATCCTTATGGAGCCCAGGGTATGCTGTTGAAAGTGTTGCATGCAATGGGAAAGTAGAAAGGAATGCACAAATCTTTCCGCTCCACTTCTTAGTGCCACACTTTTAAGGTTGCAGCCCTGACTGACACAAACATAGCAGTTGGTTGATAACTATCTTTGGCAATACAGGGGTGTATATGGGCCCTCACAAAGACCAGGGTCCAATTCTGCTAGGCTGTCTTCTAACAAACCGGAAGAGGTAGTGCTTCCTCAAAATGGTGATTATTTCAATAGACAAGTAAGATAAGGGAAGTACTGTCTTTCTTACGTGAGCAACGGGGATCTGTAACGGGGTCCTTGCAGGGCCCGGCCGGCTGAGAAAGTCACAAAGAGGCCTTGGTGCAGTGCTCACCACCTTTCCACCATACACATAGTCCCCGTCTTACAGTCCACCAGCAGGAGAGAGGGGGTAAGCTACCTCTCGCTACTTCCCCTCACTGCCTTTCCTCTAGTGCAGCTTCCCTCTTTCCAGCTCCTCCCCGGCTTCCTTCCCCCGGGGCTTTTATCCAGCCCCAGCCTGATGAGGCAGCAGCTGTTTCAGCTTCCCCAATCAGGGCCAGGTGGTCTACCCAGCTCCAATTCACCTCCCTTAATTGGAGCTGGAGTGACAGAGTTTTCTGCTTAGCACCCTGTCACAGGATCCAAGACACAGGAACATAACATTGTATGCACAGGGCCATGTAGGAAATTGGAGACAGAGTCAGGACTTGAGCCTAATTCTCTTGAGTTATTGGTTAGTCCAGTCACTTAACCACAAGACACTTTCTTCTCATGGTGTGAGCTATGTGCTGGGTGTACTAGGGGGAATTACGTTGTCTAGCAAGTTAGCTGCCTATAAAGCGTGTAACTTAGGCTATATCTATTCAACAAACTCAGGGTGTGATTCTCCTGCTCGCTTACTCATACTCCCACTAGCTCTCATCAAGCTATTGCAAGTATAAATACCAGCAGAGCTTTGGACGCACAGGCAGTGGCAGTGGAGGCATGACTGAGCTGAGCAGACTACAAACCCACCTAAAACCGGTGGGTTCAGACTCAGCACAGATCAGTTACGCTACTGCGGCTACCACTGATGCTGAGGCTAGCTCTCATTGAGTTGCTGCGAGTATATGTACACAAGCAGAGAATCACCTCCCATGAGTTTTACTGTCATCATAGCCTGAGCATACCCAAGAAATCTGCTTCATAGTCTAGAGTGGGCCTTAGCTCATTTGTGCGCTATGCTCCAGTTCCCATATGGGGGAGCGTGAAAACTCTGCCAGCTGAAACTCCCAGGATTTTTTCTTTATAGTTTCATGAGGGCGGTTGGATCCTGCCCATAAGAGTCCACAGCTCCAACCTTCGAGAACCACATATATCCCCCATACACAAAGAGGATCTGACTTCGGCCTGCCACCTAGCCCTCTGGAGCCTTTACAGCACGGCTCCCCCACCCACACCTATGACACCTTCCACCAAGACTAAGTTCATTTAGAAAGAAATATCCGTGTTAAGGAGATGATTTCAAGCCGAGCATTCAGCATAGTCCGGTCATGCCTGCCTGCTTAAGGGAAAGCAAATGTTCAAAGTGGGGAGGACAGAAATGTCTGTCTGCTAAATCAGAAGCCAAAAGACAGGCCCGGTCCTTCCTTTCTGAGGCCTGAAAGAGAATGAAGGGAAAGTCTGAGGCTTCCTGTCTTTGTAATGAGTTTACTAATTAAACATTAATTGTGAGCCTCCGCTGACCAACATTTAAATGAGGTCTTGGTGCCAGGAATTAGGCTATTGTGGTGGAATTGTTTATCTGGACAGGAAAATGACTTTCTAAACAGCAGATTCCTGTGTGTTAGCCAAGCAGTAGAGGAAGTTCCACATGAAGCAGCATATAATGTAATGGGCAAAGTTCCTGGGGATTTGGCCTGAGGGCTAATTAAATGAAGCTGCCCTGTCCCGAGTTAGTTCATGTAGCATTTCGTGATCACAACCAAGAGCATTCTTATCTGACTGTTGCCTCCTGTTTCCTTTTATTTTCTATTAAGCGGTAACTTGGATAGGGCATGGAGCTAGGAACTTTTCTGAGTCAGTCTTGACTCAGCCACTCGTCCAACTGACTTGGGCAAATTACATCAGCCCATCTGGGTGGCACAAGCTCCTGATGTGTCAATGTGGATAACACTTATTCGCCTGCCTCCTCAGGCATGGATGTGGATTAAAAATATGTGTATCTCATACTTAGATTGCAAGCTCCTTTGGGCAGGGACCATCTTTTCGTTCTGTGTCTGTACAGTGCCTAGCACGACGAGGTCTTGGTCCAGGACTGCAGCTCCCAGACACGACTGCAATAAAGTAAAATAATGAAACGATAACAATATAGTTCCTTGAAAATGGATAGGGCCGTATAAGTGACAGTTATTCTATCGTTGCTGTCCCACCACCAAGTTTTCAGTACCGGTGAAAGCATACATGAGCTAGGAGGTCTCTTCCAGTCCTGTGTTCCTATAGAAGCCAATGATACAATACATTACGATGAAGGGTCTGTGAACCCCATTTGTGTTCGTGAATGCAAGTCTGAGGTTCACTAGGGATACCAACTTCATGTGTCCAGTTAAAGGTTCACCACTCCCTCTCCTTCACTAGAATAAGCCTAGGACTGTCTTTCATTCCTCACCTGCCCCAAAGAGGCCTCTTCCACAGCAACCATGAGGATCCCCCCGCTTTATCAATAGGCCTGGGACTCTGTAGGTACACCCTGGTCAAGAGGCCTTTTATGTTAAGCTACTTCTGAGGTGGGATGCACTGCAATAGCCTTCCCTTTTGATGCCTATGGGGAGAAGCTGTCCGCTCTGTTTCCCCTATCTTTGGTGTTCACGGGGTAGCCCAGCTGCCCCCACCCAACATTAGTATCTTCTGAGGAACAGCCTGCAGGCCTAGTTTTCAGGCTTGCAGGGACCAGCAATCCTGTTTCTGTTGCTGCTTTGGCTTCTTAAAGGGAACTGACAACAACAGCGCAGAGTGGACAGTACACTCAAAGGGAATCCCTCAGTTTTTCACCAATTTCAGTTTTGGAGCCACACCTAGGGTGACCATACACCCCAGTTTGGCCAGGACAGTCCCTTTTTTAAGCCCTGTCCCGGCCATCCCAACTTTTTGGGCAAAAGTGGGCATTTGTCCTGTTTGTCAACTTGACAAATGCTCATTTTTGTCAAAAAAGTGGGGTGTGGTACGGAGGAACATGCCGGAGGGACGACGAGCGGAGATGCCAGGCCCTTGTGGGGGGGAAGGGAGGCAGGGCTCATGCAGGGGGGCAGGCAGGGTTCGAGCAATCCCAGCCTCACACAGTGGGCAGAGAGGGGACGTGGGCGAGCAGCTTGGGCCAGCCCTGTGCGGGGGCAGCGGGAGGGGGAAGGCCAGCCCCACGAGGTGTCCTGTTTTCCCTTTGGGAAATATGGTCGCCCTATCCACATCGAACTCTTGTATTGGTCCGTGCTCTTGCATCATTCTAAAAGAGCGTCAGTAAGGTGGCATAGCCTGTTGAACCACAATCACTCCGGGGGGGTCTGAACTAGGAGAAGCTGTTGCACATCCTGAGAGAGGGATCTGGTAGTAGTAACTTCATGCATGGGTGGCTGTAGGTTCCAGGCACCCTGAGCCCCTATGCTACCAGAGCCTGCATCCAGTTAGTGTCACTCCCCAAAATAAGCAATGCTGCATAGAATGGGAGAGGAAGGGTGGTACAATGATTAGGACACTAGCTCAGGTCTTAGGAGAGCTGGATATTAGCCAGGATGGGTAAGGAAAGGTGTCCCTAGCCTCTGTTTGTCAGAGGGTGGAGATGGATGGCAGGAGAGAGATCACTTGATCATTGCCTGTTGGCACCTCTGGGGCACCTGGCATTGGCCACTGTCAGTAGACATGATACTGGGCTAGATGGACCTTTGGTCTGACCCAGTACGGCCATTCTTATGTTCTTAGGCTTTCCCTTCTCTGCTCCACCACAGACTTCCTCTGTGACCTTGGGCAAATCACTTAGTCACTCTGTGCCTCAGTTTCCCATCTGTAAATTGGGGATAACAGTCCTTCCCTCCTCACATAGGTGTTGGAAGGATAAATTCATTAAAGATTGCGAGGTACTCAGCTACTACTGTGATGGGGCCAGATAAATATCTAATCTAGGAGCTGTGCTACATGCTACATCCAGTAAGCTCCACCCATGGAGATTAATAGCTACTCCCACCACATCCTGTCCCCCCATCAGGTGAGGGACCGAGGTTGGCACAACAATCTGCACCAACAGTAGCAAACTTGGCTTGGTGAGTTCCACCTGAACTTTCGTCCATCGCTCTGAATTTCCCTTTTTTCTTTTTTTGTGGGTTTAAGTCAAACCCTTGGTATTATGGGTGGTTTACTACAAATACTGGGGCTGAAATCTTGATTTGAAAATGTATTTGGCCATCATTTATCTGGGGGGAAAAAACTGATTTTACCAATTAGCCTTTCATTTTATGTTAGAAATTGATGTCAAGGTAGTGGAGTGATAGCCTAAGCTGCGCTGAAAGGTTCTATTAGTTTTGGGGAGACAGAGTGTTAAGCAATTCCAGCTTACCTGTGAAAGGGCAGATGGGTCCTGCCGATAAGGCTGGTGGCTGAATGTAGTGCTTTATTGTGGAACCGCCTCAAGCTACATTATCCGACAGGGACATAAACTGGGTTCCCATCAAGTCCAAATTAAGCTCTTGTACTCCATGCCTTTGACAGAGGAGTCCCATTGGATTCCAGCTACCGAGAACTGTGGCAAAACTGCCCTCCTCCTTTCCCTCCCCCCAGAAATGATACAGATTAAGGGGGGTTGGGTTTGTTTAACTCTCGGTTAACAGCTAAGATTTCCCACCGGTCAGAGCTGCCATGCAAATAAGGCACAATGGAGCAAAATGTCCCCAATTATCCCTGCTCTTTTGAAGTGCCAAGGCATCACAGCACAGCCAAGAGCCTGATGGGAAATCCTTGTAGTCTCTCACAGCAGAGATTCGGTTGTAGTTAGCGTAAAGGCGATTCTTTAGTGACGTTGCTGGACACAGACTGGACTCTATAGTTCCCTCAGACTAATTAAACACAGCCTGTCACCAAAAACAAATTAACACTGAACTCAAAATAGCAACTTGGGCATTCAAGTCCATAACTTAGAATCATAGAATCATAGGGTTAGGAGGGACCGCAAGGCTCATCTAATTAAACAGCAATTCTCCACAAAGATCTCAGGTGAATACTATCAGGGCTAATCCCCTGACCAGGCCATGAAGAAGAGGCTTCTTTCCCTACCCCAGCTTCACCCAGAACCGGCCCCCAAGTAGACACAGCCAGGCATCTTTATCTGGCCTGCTGGGCCCTGATTGGTCTGTGCCTGCTTCTGGCTCTTCCAAGTGCAGAAAGACCAACTCTTGGTGGTTTTATCTGCAGCTGATCATGAGAGGCCTCTCTAGGCTACCACTGGAGGTCCAAACTTGCTGTTCTTCCCTTCTAGCAGGACAGCTTCTTAGGGAAGGGTGTGCCAAGGGATTGGTGCATCTGTCAGGGAGCAACAAATGTGGGTACACCCTGTTACAGGGCTTCCGTAAGTTCTGTCCTGGACTGAGTAGTCATGGCAAGAAGTGTTGTCTACATTACATTGCCTTTCCCAGAATAAGAACATAAAAGTGACCATACTAGGTTGGACAAATGGTCTATCTAGCCCAGTATCCAGTTTCTGACAGTGGCCAGAGCCCAATCCTTCAAAGGGAATAAACAGAACAGGCCGATTTTGAGTGATCCATTCCCTATCATCCAGTCCCAGTTTCTGGCAGTTGGAGGTGTAAGGACACTCAGAGCATGGGGTTACCTCCCTGATCTTCTTGGCTAATAGCCACTGATGGACCTATCCTCCGTGAACTTATCTAATTCTTTTTTGAACCTAGTTATACTTCTGGCCTTCACAACATCCCATGGCAACAAGTTCCCCAGGTTGGCTATTCATTGTGTGACGTACTTCCTCATGTTTGTTTTAAACCTGCTTCCTACAAATTTCATAGGGAAACCCCTAGTTTTTGTGTTACATGAAGGGGTAAATAACACTTCCTTATTCACTTGCTCCATATCATTCATGATTTTATAGACCTCTATCAACCCCCACTCTTAATCATTTATTTTCTAAGATGAACAGTCACCGTCTTTTTAATCTCTTCTCATATGGAAGCTGTTCTGTATTCTTAATCATTTTTGTTGCCCTTCTCTGCATCTTTTCCAATTCTAATATATCTTTTGCTTTTTTAGATGAGGCAACCAGAACTGCAATCAGTATTCAAGGTGTGGGTGTACCATGGGTATATATAATGGCATTATGATATTTTCTGAAAGCTATCCCTTTCCTAATGGTTCCTAGCATTCTGTTTGCTTTTTTGACTGCTGCTGCACAGTGAGCAGATGTTTTCAGGGAACTATCCATGATGACACCAAGATCTCTTGCTTGAATGATAACAGCTAAATACAATAACTGATCCATGAGAGGACCTTCTCTCTTATCCCATGACAGCTTCGTTTGCTTAAGAGCCTTTGGTGAAGGACCTTGTCCAAGGCTAGAATGCTCTCTTCTGATCAAAATGGATGCCCAGGCAAAGCGGGTAGCCTCTCTTAACACAGAGCTCCCACTCAGAAAGGTTATCTCAACAAGGCGACTAATGTGCTTAAAGTTAGGTATGTACCTCGTGGCATCAGGGCCACATTAGTGGGAATTACACAAGTGGAGTCCATCTAGAAGTGGACCCTAAACTCAAGCCTTATAAACCTAATTTCAATCTTCTCTTTGGGTCTCCTAATCTGCCCCAAGGTAGCATTATTTTGCCCCCGTTTCAAGTGTATTCCAGTTTCATGACAAGACAATGCAATGAACAGCCTTTGCAGTGATACCCTGTGGTCATTCAACATACTTAGAGCCCAGTGCTCAGCTGGTGGCCACGTAAGTCCACATGACTCCACTGAAGTCAATGGATCGATTTACAGCAGCTGAGGATCTGGTCCCTTGTATTTAGTGGAATCATTTTTCTATCTGAGAAAAGAATTTACATCCAGCCTGATTCTCTTCTCACCCCAGGTTGACACTGGTGTAACTCCATTGACCTCGGTGTTGTGCCTGATTTACCCCTGTGTAAGTGAGGGGGGACTCAGCCTTCATAACTTCAGCAGATGAAGCTAACTATAAACTCTCTCACATATTCACCTTTATTGAGAAGTACAGATTTTCTTGAGCTACAAATGCTAGATCTGGACTTCTTTTTCTCTGGTCCCTATTACAACAGCATCTGAGCACCTCAGAATCTGTAATGTATCACAATATTCCTGTGAGGGAAGGAAGTACTCCTATCTCCATTTTACAGATGGGCAACAAAGGGCCTAAGAGACTGAGGCTAAGTGGAAGTTAGAAGCCTAAATACCTTTGAGGATCTGGGCCTTAGTGACTTGCCTAAACTCACACAGGAAATTTGTGGCAGAGGAGAGGATTACACCCAAATGGCTAGAGACTCAAGCTATAACTCTCACCGCCAGACCATTTTCCTCCCCTGGCCTACCCCCTTTATTTGGGGTGCTCAAATCCAGAGTTTTAGGTCTTAAAAATAAAGCACTTATATTTCACTAGCGTGAACCTGTGTCAATGAGAGGAGAATGAGACTTCAAATATCCACGCCTTATCTATTCACACAGAAGCCAGCCAGCTCAGGTGTACTGGGGTCAGGATCTTTTCTTTGGGTTTGCTTTACCTGCCTTTTAGGGCGTGTTTACATGAAACAGCAATGTGCACCGTGGGGGAGGGGTCACTTCTAAAGCGCACTAAGATGTTACACATTGGTTGGTCTGTGGCGACCCTGCCGGTGCAAACTAAAAGTTCTCCAGTGGACTTTAAGTTTAAGCAAACTAAAAGTTCCCTCCTGCTAGGGTCTGTATGGACCAATTCATGCTCAACATGTTAGTTTGCTTTAGTCGTCACATCCCTGCAGTGCTCATTGCTGCTCTGTTTAGACAAGCCTGGAGTCGGAAAAAAATAGAGTGAATGGTGACTGTTTGGGTCACTGAATCTCCACCGATCCCCACAGCTCCCCTGCCACTAGGGTTAAGTCTGATTCAGAAATTAGATTGTTGTCACTGAGCTCTGGGCTTTGGTAACATCTCTGACTAACATACAGCAAGAAACTGTGCCTTTCACATCTCCATATACGGAGGGTGACACACATCCACATTGACAAGTTAGAGGACGCTTCGGTCAGACAGGAAAGGTCAGGAAAATACACACACATTTATAACTATGGGGATTGCCTGCACTACACCAACACATTTTCAGGCGTTAGCTCATCTGAATCCCATCCACTGTGTCAGTCTTGTTATCCCCATGACTAGGCTGAAGTGACGACAGGTATGTTAAATTCATTCAGCAGAGAGGGCTGAATTGCATTTCTATTTATAGTCAGCGGGCCAAGGTGTGGGGACGCCTGGGCATAGAGAGAAAAGGCTGGATCTTGGAAACACCAGAAGCAGAAGTGGGAAGATTTAAACACAGCCTGGATGTGTGGGGCAAAGGAAAGGGAGGAGTCAAAGATGACTGGTAATGGGTTAATGATGGAATCTGCAACTTTAATTGTCAAGAGGCAGGGGAAAGAGAGGGTATAACCAGGATATACATAAACCTAGGAACTGCCCTACTTGAACAGATACATCAAAGTGCAACAAATCAATGGCCACACATATCCTTCATGGCTGTCACCATGCTGTAGACATAGACACTCAGAACTTCCTGGCAACAATGGGGAGAAAACTCAGCTGCTTCTGCTCTGACAGCACAGATTCCTAGCACTTGAGCTATAGGGAATCCCCAATACCCATGAGCAGTATAGGATCCATGACACACAACTAAGAAGTTGAAATTCCATCCAGGAGAGGGCAGTGATACATGAACACAAACACACTGGAAAAGGTCCTCCTAATCTGCTGCTCTGTCTCCAATAATGACTAATACAAAATACTTCAAAGAAAGGCAAGACCTCTTCCATATTACACCTAGTCAACTGTACAAGGAGAGGGAGATTATTCCTGATGTGAGATGATGCAGCATAAGGGTTTGATAACCCTTGTGTTTTCCTTACTTTCAAGTGTAATCGAATGTACAATGCATGCGGCACCTCCTTAACGGACACAGCACTGGGCACTCTCCAACCCCAATATGTACCTAGATCTCTTAGGAACGTCTGTGGCCCCTACTACCAGGGTATCCGAGTCCCTCACAATCATTGTGAGGTAGGGAAGTACTTCACCATTTTACTGATAGGGACCTAAGGCAAAGAGGTGTAGTGACTTGCCCAAGGTCACACAGAAGGTTTGCAGCAGAGCAGGGGATTGAACCCAGGTCTTTAGAATCCTAGTTTAGCATGCTAACAATAAGGCAATCCTGTCTCCTAGTCCACCCTCTGGGGTGCTGCAGCTTCACCCCCACCCTGCCACCACAACACTGGATGGTACTTAGCAGGTCTGATGGAGCCTGATGTTCAGACCATATATCCCACAAAACGAAACCCAATAACAATCCATGACCATAATAATCCTTAGCTTTTCTATAGGGCCTCGTATCCATCTCCAAGCAAATCTATCAAGCAGAATCCCAGCTAAATAAGCATCTGTCGCAGTGCCCTGACACTCAGCACAATGAAGCTCTGTCAGATGGCCATGGGGACTGAACTCCAGTGGCAGGAGTTCTCTCCCAGGAGAGCTCAGCTCCACGGAGTTTTATCCTAGCTTTTTAGGTGCATCATAGGGCCATAAGAGTGGCCAGACTGGCTCAGACTCAAGGTCCGTCTAATCCAGTATCCCTTCTCTGATAGTGGCCAGATGCTTCAGAGGATGGCATAATAATCCTCAGCAGGCAAAGGTGGAATAAACTGTCTCCCACATAGGTCTCATCATAGTCTCTTAATAGAGTTTGGCTTAAGCCCTGAAGCACAAGGTTTAATGTCCCTTCCAAAATGTTATGGTCATGAATTATAACGCCAGGTATTCTTCAGATCCCTATAAATAACCAATATGTTTTTGAATCTTGTTAAGTCCTTGGCCACAGTGACTTCATGTGGCAATGAGTTCCGCAGCTTAATTGCATATTGATAGTATCAGGAACAGACACCCAGCTGAGCTTACCTGCTGTGATGGGGATATTAGGGGGAGAGAAGGCCTTTCAGCTAGATAAGTCCAAAATTCAACCATTTAAAGATTCCCACCAACACCCTGCATTGCCCCAAAAGTGAGCAGGCAGCCAGCGCAACGACTGGAGTCCAGGTGTTAAGTGTTCCTTGCGTCTTGTCCCACTCAGGGGGCAGGCAGGCATTGGCAGGATATGCCCCTTTTTCTCGGTATTCCTTAAAATCTACAGAAGGATAGATGTGATTCAGCAGAAGTGATTTTCATGGTGTGACATAGAAAAGGAGCTTGACAAAGTAATCCCAGGGTTTAGAAAATCAGATGTACTTGAATCTTTAGTACCTTGGCAACTGTAGGCGGAAAATACTTTCGGCAGTATTTAGGATGCAGTATTTAGGAGATGGACAAGTCAGAGGGGATGAGCGGCTTAGGGAGAGCTGCACCTGTGTTGCACATTCATCTCAACCTAAGACAGACGTGTATTCCTCTTTCATCTTTCCTCTCTCTCTATATATAAGATCTTATTCTGGCAGCCACCACTGTAGTGCCTGAGCACCTGCCTATTTTATCACTCTCATATACCTTTCTACTTAACTGCATTCATTTATTTACTTTTACATCCAGCGCAATCCCTTAAAAGGTATATATGTTGTCTCAATACACATCAACTCCAATGGCATATATTTTTACTGGACATCTTCCTGCCAAGCTCCTTAGTTTGTATAAACTAACAACATCAAAGCCTAAGGTGATACAGGTCCAAGAGCTCATTTGTTGCATTGGGACGATTACATTCTCACTGCACTATGAGTTCAGAAATGCACTTTAAACATATCCTTAAGCCTTAAGAACAAATTGAACAATCCCAACGAGATAGCTGTGAAGCAGTTGAGAAAAACTTTTATTGTTTTTGTAAGGAATTCAGACAGTGATGAGATAAGACTGGTTCAAACCAGCTAGTCTAGTACTCAGTCCAGCTGTGGCCAGAAGGCAGAGCTTCAGATTAATAGATGTTCAACCAGGAGGGACCATTAGATCATCTAGCCACACCTCCTGTATAACACAGGCCATAGAATTTCACCCAGTTACACCTGCATTGAACCCAATAACTTGTGTTGGGTTAAAGCATCTTCCAGAGAGGCAGCCAGTCTTGATCAGAAGATATCGAGAGCTGGATAATCTAGTTTGCTAGATTAAGAACATAAGAACGGCTATACAGGGTCAAAGAAATGGTCCATCTAGCCCAGTATCCTGTCTTCTAACAGTGACCACTGCCAGATGCTTCAGAGGGAATCAACAGAACAGGGCAATTACTGAGTGATCCATCCCCTGTCATCCAATCCCAGCTCCTGGCAGTCAGAGGTTTCGGGACACCAGAGCATGGGGTTGCATCCCTGACCATCTTGGCTAATTGCCATTGATGGACCTACCCCCCAGTAACTTATCCAATTCTTTTTTGAACCCAGTTATATTTTTGGCCTTCACAACATCCTCTAGCAATGAATTCCACAGGTTGAGTGTGCATTGTTGAAGAAATACTTCCTTATGTTTGTTTTAAACCTGCTGCCTATTAATTTCATCAGGTGACCCCCTCTTCTTGTGTTATGTGAAGGGGTATAAAAACACTTCCTCGTTCACTTTCTCCACATCATTGATCATTGTATAGACCTCTATTATATCGCCCCTTAATCATCCCTTTTCCAAGCTGAACAGTCCCAGTTTTCTAATTTGTTCTTGCAATCAATCCCTGTTAAAATGGGTGCCTTATTTCTACTTTTAATTTGTCCGGTTTTAACTTCCAGCCATTAGTTCTCATCATGCCTTTCTCCACTAGATTAAAAAACCCTTTAGTACCCTATATTTTTGTTCTGTGAAGGTACTTATACACTGTGGCCCAATCACCTCTCAGTCTTCTTTTTGAAGAATTAAACAGATTGGGCTCTTTAAGTCTCTCATTGTAAGGCATGTTCTTCAGCCCTCAAATCATTTTTGCAACTCTTTTCTGTACCCTTTTCAAATGTGGGCACCAGAGACAGAGACTCTCAGCTGGTGTAATTGTGTTACTCCAAGTTACGGGATCTGGCCCATAAACTCCATAATGCACCTAGCTAACTGTGCAGTGACTTACACAGACTTGTGAGGAGGGACAAGATTCCTTCCTGACCACCTCAGATAATCTTATTATGCCCTGAAGCCTGAGATTTGATTCCCTTTCCCATTACTTTAACATGAATAGCTATTAGCAGTTGTGCAGCAACTTATTTACATTTAACAATATAACAATAATACCTTCACCATGTCTAACCATCCAGGAAATTTCACTTGCAAATTATCACTTTCAATGATTCAATATTAATTTAAGGGACATAGCTATCAGTCAAGTGCAATATTCATTTCTTTATATGACCTTCCATTCAAGAGCTACAGATTTTTTTTTGTAGAATTAAAAAAGTGTGTCTTCTTTGCCCATAAATATTTCATAAGCTGTTGCCAAACGAGGCCTGAAAGTGCAAACATCATGAAATAACAATGGGAAAACCCTTATCTAGTTTGGCGAGGGGAGATTGATGTACAGAGCTGGCTAGAAAATGGAATTCCCTTTCTTCAGGAAATTCTGAAATGTAAAAAGAATTTGTACCAAAATGGAACACAAAATGAATGTTGGAAATGTCCTGAGGAACAGGAATTCAAAAAAAAAATGGCAGAAAGGTCAAAATGACATTTCGAGTCAACTTTCAAAATGTTTCCAAGACTACCCCAAACGTTGGCAGCCTGCGCTCCTAAAGAACTTCGAACGAGAGCCTGCCCCAGAACCAAGGATGACAGAAGTTCTGGGAGCCTTGGCCCCAAGGCTGCCCACCTAGCAAGTTGCAGTGGAGCTGGGACCCTGGAAGCCCTCATTGCTGAGGAGAACCTAACACCTGTTCATCAGAACTGGTGTTAAAGAGTAGGGGGCGCCATAGTGCTGATATGATGACTATCTTGAACTAGGACCCTGCAGCGCTAATATCATAAGGTACTACAGCTACCCCTATACAAATGCTGCTGTAACAGACTCATATTCTCTGCACCTCAGGCACAAAGGGGGACAGACACACGGCAGTGGGTTACACAGAGGAGGTTTGGGTGGCCCTAAACATTTTTAGGACCATTGTTGTTCAATTTTTCTAATCCGTGAGGGTGGATGGCCTTGTGATTAAGCCCTGGGTTGGGACTCAGGAGCCGTAAGGTTACGTCTCAGCTCTGCCACAGAGAGACCTGTCTTCCTCAGAGACCTTGGGCAAGTTGCTGACTCTTTTTTTTTTTTTTTTTTTTAAGTCTTTTGGAGGTTGGGGTGTCACTGAAAACATTTTCCGCCCCGGGAGGCAAAACACCTAGGGCTGACCCTGGCCTAAGGGATAGAAGGTTCCATCCCATGCTTACTGAAGTTAGTGGGAAAATGTTTTTTGACGTTAAGAGGAGCAGTACTGGGCCCTGACTCACAATGCAGAGCAGAGATGTACGTTTTCCTATGTCGGCCAAATCCCAGCCCTTTATTGGGGCCCCAGATTATCTGAATGGAATAATCATTAACTGAAGCTCTGATGCTTATATTGGCCAGGCATCCATTCTTGTGTGGTTGATGACTGCTGCATTTTAATGAGCCTATGAGGAAGGTTACAGACAGAGTACAAATGAGGGCTTGATCTTACTATGCTGCTGAGTGCATCCTGGGAGATGATGAGTGTCCTCAACTCCCAGGGAGCTACGCTGGGATCAGCCCAGAGTCAGGAGTGGTATGTAGGAGGCCTGTGCACAGAGAAAAGCTGGCCCAGTGGTTAGGGTACTCACTTAACTCTTGAAAGACCTGTGTTCATCTTCCTGCTCTGTCACAGGCTTCCTGTATGACACTGAGTAAGCCACTTCCCTTCTCTGTGCCTCAATTTCCCATCTGTAAAATGGTGTTAACAGCACTTCCTTGCCTCAAAGGTGTAATGTGAGGATAAATCCATTAAAGATTGTGAAGTGCTCAGCGACTATACGGGATATGTATGTACCTCATATCACTCAATAGCAGGAGTGCTTTGGGAAAGAATTGTGCCTCAGAAGTAATCCTCCCCTTGCTCTGAAGAAGGAAGATGTTTATTCACCCCATTTTAGGGGGGTTGCTTACTCCTAGGAGGGAGGGCAGGACCAAGACATCTGCCCCTCTCTACGCCCTCCTCAGCAACCCACATGCTGGCAGGTTGGGGGCTATTGACTCCTACCCTAGCAACAAGAGCAGCCCTTGCTCATCCAGGGAGGGTTCTTACTTGGCTGCCCAGAGGATGAAGGGAGAAGAAGATTTAGGGTAAGGCCTAGTCAGTTTTGAGACTGCAGAAGTCCACGAGAGTTGAGGCTGGCTCGGGCCCTCACACAGCCTGTGCGGCAACAGGCATTGTCAGCCCATTAGCAAAGTATGACGGGTCCTTTTTGTGCCTCCTCAGGAAGTTTTATACAAACATAGGCTCATTTGTGGTCACTGAGTTTAAAACGATTACTCCCACAAACAGACCAATAGAAAGCAGAAATAGACTGGATGTGTATTTTTCAGTTTGTGGTCTGTTCTGGGTTTAAATACAAAGAGAGAGTTAACAAAATGAATGACTGCATTGCACCTTGAAGGAGATTAGGAAGCTAGATAAGCCACCCATATGTTTATCTTTGACAGCCATTACAACATTACATAGCCAATATAGAATTCAATCAGTTTTGATGACAACTTTCTTTCTTTACAATAAGAACTGTTAGGTTAAATCCTCTCAAGTCAAACCAGCCCATATATTGGAGACAGGTATATTGGCAATAACAGTGCTCTGCCTTTTGACTAATACTACTTTGTGCATCCAAGGATCATAAAGTGCTTTACAAATGTTAATGGCTTAGATTGCAAGTTTTTGAGGGCAGAACATCCTTTTGTTCTCTGTACGGCTCTTAGCACAATGGGGTTCTGGTCCTGGCAGGGGCTCCTACATGCTTCTGCTATACAAATAATACTAGGAATAATGAATTAAGCCTCATAACCCTCTGTGAAGTAGCTCAGTATTGTATCTGCATCTCCCTTTTAAATGGAGAGGTATTGTCTTTCTAAACTATACGCTCTAGTTTCTCCATAAGTTAGCAGGGAGCAATGACAGAAGCAATGTGGCCTAGTGGACAGTGCATTGGCCTGGGCTTCGGAAGACTTAGGTTGGTGGGTGTCATTGGGCAAATTACGTTCCAGGTCTGTGCCTCAGTTTCCCCATCTGTAAAATGGAGGTAATGATGCTGACCTCCTTTGTAAAGCACTTTGCGATCTACTGATGAAGCATGCTAGGTATTATTGTAGTGCTCACATACATTACAGGGAAAAACATAATTGAAATTGTGGAAATTGTATGGCCTGTGTTGTACAGGAAGTTAGATGTGGCCTTAGCATCTATGAATTTCAGATAGGTAAACTGAGGCACAAAGAGGCTAAGGCTAAAAGCTTCATGGGTAGGGGCATAAAGTTCAGCCTCTAAGGTCATATTCAGACACCTAAATCAGTGCCTTGGTTTTCAGAGCAGCTGAGGACACACAGTTCCCCGATGATTCCAGTGAGTGTTGTGGATTCTCAGAACCTCTGAAAAGCAGTTCACTTTAATTTGGGTACCTAAATATGGTTATTTGCAAATTGTGGGTGGTATTTTCAAAGTTACCTACCTACTGTATTTAGATGGCCAGTTCTCATTCATTCTAAAAGGGGACTGGGTATCCAAACCCATAAACAGCTTTGAAAATCTGAGTGTTTAAGCCAAAGGGGCGGATTTATCAAGGTATCTAGGCACCTAAAGATGCAACTAGGTGGCCTAGTGGGATTCACAAAAGCACCTGCGTGAGTTATGCACCTGGCTTTCATTGAAAGTCAATTGCCTAACCCACTTGGGGTCTTTTTAAATCCCACTAGGTGTCTAAATACTTTGTAAATCTGGCCCTAAGTAGCATGCTCATAATAATACGTAGCACTTTTCATCAGTAGATCTCAAAGCACTTTATAAAGATGTCCAGTATCATCCCTGTTTTGCAGATGGAGAAACTGAGGCACAGAGCAGTGACGTGACATGCCCAAAGAAGGCCAGTGGCTGAGTTAGGAACAAAACCCAGTCCAATGCTCTATCACTAAACAACACTGTACTACCTGTTCCCTATTTTAACCACTAAACCACACACCCGTTTGCTGCACGCATGCATTATGATGGGTGAACTGTAATTTGACTGGTATCGCTATAGTTACGCTTTCATAAACGTTCCCAAAATGATCAGCTGATCATAACTCTATTCTGGTCCATTAACGTATGATTTCAGGAGATTGCTAGGATGTTTATTGCCTAGTTAAAGCTTTGTAGATTTGCTTGCCAAAGAGCACAGAAAGGAGCTTATCTGTTCAGCTATTCTGAATTCTGAGGTAATTTGCCATTCTCATTGCTATGTATTAAGAAAAGAGGCAAATACAGAAACTGTCATTTACTCCACTAATGGCATTAAAAATGAATGCGGTCCAGAGCAGTAATCAATGCCTTCTTCATTGTGATGGATTATGACTTAGCTAAACAATGTGACCTTTAATTGTCTGCAAATGTAATTTCCCAAGGTCTTCCATGTACTGTATGGTTAACGTCTCTCTCTGAGCTTCCTTGGACAGATGCAGTTCTCTGTTTTAAGCCAAAATAATAATGTAATGTGAATGCAGTGCTGGCAAAAAGGGGCCATGTTGACATTCCTGGGTACTCAAATACTCTGTTTGTTCAACAAACTAAAGCATAAGCAGTGGAAAGGAAGACTACCCCCTCACTCCCCTCTCAATGTGCCTCCACCTTTACCTGGAAATATTGTCTTTGGGACTGAAGTCTTGGAGGTACTTCAGCCACCACGATCTAGTCAATTTCTGGGCTGTCTGATAAGGGTTTATCTTAGGTACTTCACACATTCATAAAGTTTAAGGCCAGAGGGACCATTTAGATCATTTTGTTTGACTTCTTGTATATCACCAACCCTTACATTTCACACTGTTACCCCTGCATTGAGCCCAGTAACTTGTGTTTCTATTTTCTAGAATGTCAGCCAGTTTTGATCTGAAGGCATCAAGAGATGGAGAATCCATTACTTCCCTTGGTAGTTTGCTTCAATGGTTAATCACTCTCACTGTTGAAAACTTGTGCCTAATTTCGAATGTGAATTTGTTGGTTAAAGAACGCTTTAGTACAGGGGTCTGCAACCTTTGGCACCCGGCCCATCAGGGTAAAGCCGCTGGTGGGCTGGGCCAGTTTGTTTATCTGGAGTGTCCACAGGCATGGAGCTCCCACGGACTGCAGTTCGCCGTTCCCAGCCAATGGGAGCTGCGGGAAGCAGCATGGGCTGAGGGATGTGCTAGCCACTGCTTCCCACAGCCCCCATTGGCCGGGAACAGCAAACTGCGGCCTGTGGGAGCTGCGGGGCTCCGTGCCTGGGGATGCTCCAGATAAACCAGGGATCGGCAACCTTTGGCACGCAGTCCTTCAGGGAAATCCGCTGGCGGGCCAGGATGGTTTGTTTACCTGCAGTGTCCACAGGTTCAGCCAATCACAGCTCCCACTGGATGCGGTTCGCCGTTCCAGGCCAATGGGGGCTGCGGGAAGCGGCGCGGGCCGAGGGATGTGCTGGCCGCCGCTTCCGGCAGCCCCCATTGGCCTGGAACAGCAAACCGCGGCCAGTGGGAGTTGCGATTGGCCGAACCTGTGGACGCTGCAGGTAAACAAACCCTCCCGGCCCGCCAGGGGCTTTCCCTGATGGGCCGCATGCCAAAGGTTGCCGATCCCTGGTTTAATACCTGCTATTTTTTTCCCCTTGAAGGTACTTACACTATAAGCAACTCACTTCCCATTCTTCATTCTGATAAGTTAAATGGATGGAGCTCATTACATCTCTCAGTTTAAGAAATTTTCTCCAGCCCTCGAATCATTTGGGGGGCTTATTTTTCTTTGCCCTCTCCAATTTTTCAACATCCTTTTTAAAATGTGGCCGTCAGAACTGTACAATGCTGTCTACAGAGGTAAAATGACCTCCTACTCCTACACATCTGTTTATATATCCAAAGATCACATTAGTCCTTTTTGCCACAGCATCACAGACTGGGAGTTCAAGCTCAGTTGCTTGTCCATTATGACACCTAAAATCCTTTTCAGAGTCACTGCTTTCCATACAGTCTCCTTCCTATTCTGCGGGTATGGCCTGCATTCCTTCCCAATGCCATAGTCTCTGAGCACCTCACAATATTGAATGTATTCATTCTCACAACGTTCCTGTGAGGGAGGGAAGTGCTGTCATCCCTATTTTACAGATGAAGAACTGAGGTACACAGAGGCTAAGTGACAGTCCCAATGTCAAACAGAAAGCATGTGGCAGAGCAGGGAATTTAATCCAAGTTTTCCCAAATCCTAAGCAAGTGTCCTAATCACTGGACCATCCTTCTCTAACTGTACTGAAATGGCTTTTTGTTTCATTTTGTTTTGTGAGGCAGACAGCCAGTCAGATTATGGGGAATTTGTATCTTAATTTTACAAAGAATTCCAGAGAAATTTTTAGGGGCTACCTCCCCTCACAGCAAAGCCATATTTGAAAGTGTGTTAAAACATAGTCCAAATATGGGTCCATCTACATAGCAGAATTCACCACGCCCAGGTACTATGTCGCAAGACTGTAGTCCCCTGCCTGTGTTATAATTTGGTTTGACCCAACCAGTATGGACAGGACCAGGTAGCAGATGGATAATCGTGCTATATAAATGGGCTCCAAGGCTCCTCACTGATAATTTTTTAACATGGTTTGGCCAGCCATGGACATTGATTTACACAGTTTGGAGTCACTGGTCAAACATGATTCAGCAGGAGTTATGTATCTCTCTAGTCTCCACCCCCCCACACCCCGCCCACCATCACCATAGCATCCGATCACTTATCTGAGTTCATTTTAACCCCTTTCAAGCACAACTCCCTTCTGAATTTAGACAAGGAGTTGTAAGATGGAGGGTTGGACATGCCGTATCCTCCATTGTCAGTGGCGGGGTTATGCTAGGACTTAAAGGAAAACAGAAAAAAAAAACAGAAAGGAAAACGAAGAACTGGAAAAGCAGGGGGGCAAAGGCATTGCATGTCTCACAGGGGGCTTCACATCATCTTCTCTTTCTTTTTTCCCGAAGTCCACACGTTCAATTGAAAGCTTCCAAGCCTTTCCGCTACTGATGCACACATGGTACATTGTAAGCCAGTTTGCCTGCCCTGTTCAGCCCTCCTGTCTCTAACTAAACAATAATAAGGACAGCAACTGCATGAAATTTACCACCCACAGATGATTCACCTCAGCAAGGTGCTAATTTCAGAGCGCGGTGGGGGGCTATTTACAGGCTAACATTATCGAGCACTCTAGAAAACAAACATTCATCTGAAGCGGACACCTTTGTTTTGCTTTTTAAAGCATTTCCTTACCCCATTCTCCACCTCCTTCCCTCCTGCTATCAAGGATGGATACTTTGCAATGCACAGCAAGTCTCCATAGCAAGAAACTCTGCTCACCTGACTTGCTGGAAGACGATTTTCCCATTTCCAAATGATCATCACTCTTAAAGCGGGAATGATTTTGGGAGGATATCCCTATCTCATAGAGCTGGAAGGGACCCTGAAAGGTCATTGAGTCTAGCCCCCTGCCTTCACTAGCAGGGCCAAGTACTGATTTTTGTCCCAGATCCCTAAGTGGCCAGCTTAAGGATTGAACTCACAACCCTGGGTTTAGCAGGCCAATGCTCAAACCACGCAGTGTTGTTGTAGCCAAATTGGTGCCAGGGTATTACAGAAACAAGGCAGGTGAGGGAATATCTTTTTTTGGACCTACTTCTGTTGGTGAGAGAAACAAGTATTCAAGCTTACATAGAGCTCTTCTTCAGGTCTGGGAAAGGTACACCGAGGGTATGTCTACACTGCAATTCAAGCCCCAGGCGAGCTGACTCAGGCTCGTGGGGCTCAGGCTAAGGGGCGGTTTAATTGCGGTGTAGACGTTCAGGCTCAGGCTGGAGCCCAGGTTGTCAGACCCTATGAGGTGGGAGGGTCCCAGAGTTCAGGCTTTAGTCTGAGTCCAAACATCTACACCCCAATTAAACAGCCTTTTAGCCCAAGCCCCATGAGTCTGACTCAGCTGGCACCAGCCAGCCGCAGGTGACTGTCTAATTGCAGTGTCACAACTAACTACAAGGTGGAATAGATTGTTTAGCATAAGAGTTAACATGTATTTCAAGGGACCATTCAAGGGGAAGTGGCTTGTTAACACCCCTCCAGTCACGGGGGGGGGCGGAGGAAGGGCAAAAAAGCTGGGGGGCTGCAGGGGAGTTTAGTGGTTTATAGATTGTTGTACTAAGCCATAAATCCAGCGTCTCTGTTCAGTCCATGATTTTTAGTGTCTAGCAAAGTTGTGAATTTAAGTTCCCAGGCTCATCTTTTGAAAGTGTTGTGCAGGTTTCCTTTGAGGCTGAGGACTGAGAGGTCAGATACAGAGTGATCGCTTTGCGAAAAGTGTTCACCCACAGGTGACATGGTGGTTTTGTCTTTTGTCATTTTTCTGTGTGAATTCATTCAAGAGAGTAGTGATTGTCTCATTCATCCACATAGGTGTTATTGGGTCATTTAGTGCACTGGCTGAGGTACACCATGTTGTGATAGACACGTGTAGGACCCATACATCTTGACAGGTGTGTTGTGGGGGTATTGATCATCGTAGCCATGGAAATATGTCTGCAGGTTTTGCATCTGTTGTTCTGGCAGGGTCTCGTGATGCTTTGAGTTGGTGTGTCCTGGTCTGTGGGGAGCTTGGGCTCAGAAAAGATTTCTTTCAGGATATGATCCCCATCAAATATGGGTTGTAATTGTTTAATGATACCCTTTATGGGTTCCAGTATGGGTTGATAGATGACAACAAGCTGTGTGCAGTCAGAGGGGGCTTTATTTCCATACTGAAGCAGGTTCTCCCCGGATATTTGGGAGGCCCATTCCATGATGCAATCTACTATTCTGGTGGAGTATCCTTGTTTGGTGAAGGCAGTTTTAAGTGTGTTAAGGTATATGTTCCAGACTTTTTTCTCAGAGTATATTCTGTGGTATCTGTGTGCCTGGCTGTAGATAACAGATGTCTTGAGGTTGTTAGGGTGATTACTGGATCTGTGAAGGTAGGTGTGGTGATCCATGGGTTTCTTGTAGATAGTTGTCTATAGGGTTCCACTGTTCAAGCTGATGGTAATGTCACTAAAAGTCCTGGACTGAAAAGAGACATGAGATTTATGGTTTATTACAACAATCTATAACCCACTAAACCCCGCCCCCCAGATTCTCCCTCTCTTTTCCCCCTTGGCAGGAGAGATGTTAACTAACTACTACACCTTGAATGACTCCTTGAAATATGTGTTAACTACTTATACTAAACAACCTGTTCCATCTTATATTTAGCTGTGACTCTCTGAGTACCTTTCCCAAACCTCAAGAGGAGCTTTGTAAACTTGAAAGCTCATCTCTCTCACCAACAGAAGTTGATCCAATAAAAGATATTACCTCACCCACCTTGGGAGGATCTGTCAGTAAAAATCAACAGTAAAAATCCCCATCTAGGCATGGCCAATGACAAGTAGGGTGACCAGATGTCCCAATTTTATAGGGACAGTCCCGATTTTTGGGTCTTTTTCTTATATAGGCTCCTATTACCCCCCACCCCTTGTCCCGATTTTTCACATTTGCTGTCTGGTCACCCTAATGACAAGTGACCTTGGAGGTCCTTGCAACTGGCTGATGGATATGGCCAATAGACATGAATCTGAGTATATCTCTGCCCCCCTTAGGAGTTTACTTTTATTGTTTGTATAATAGTAGCAACTAGAGACCCCAACATGCTATGCACTGGACAGCCACGTAATGAGACAGCCCTGACTCCAAAGAGTATACAAACAAAATAGATAAGACAAAGTTGTGGAGGAAAGAAAATATTATTTTCCCACATTTTACAGATGGGGGAACTGAGACAGCGAGAGATTAAGGGCATGTCTACATGGCCGCGCAGTTGAGACTACAGGAGCATGAATAGCAGTGTGCACCAAATGGCTGCAGTGTAACTCCCCCGCATGGGCTAGTGAACAGAGAGCTGCAAACAGGCGAGTTGAAGGAGCAAGCACTAAGTCTTGGTGTGAGTGGGCGAGCTTGTTTGTCTGTTTGGCTTTTCTTTTGGCTTGCTTAAAGTTTACAGTGTGGTCTACTGGGGACCGTGTGGGAGTGAGGGACAGACGCTGCTAGCTGAGTGGGGACTAACAATGCTCTAGCCTCCTGTCCTTTGATCCTTGTTCACCCTTGAGATCACCTTTCCCCTGTGTGTTAATGAGGGGGCAGGGCTGATTTAGAAGCGAAGAGCTTAAAAGCCAGACACTAAGTGACCAAGGTGAGCTTGTGAACATGGGGCAGGAAACAGAGCAGTTTGTAGGTGGGAGAAAGAATAAAATCAGCAGGGATCAACACTGTTCCTAGCTCCTTCATCTGCACTTGTGCCTGACAGAGAACCTAGAATATCAGGATTGGAAGGGACCTCAGGAGGTCATCTAGTCCAACCCCCTGCTCAAAGCAGGACCAATCCCCAGACAGATTTTCACCCCAGTTTCCTAAATGGCCCCCTCAAGGATCTAACTCACAACGCTGGGTTTAGCAGGCCAATGCTCAAACCACTGAGTTATCCCTCCCCCTCCCCCCCGACCATGGATGCCTCTATCCAGGTCCTGGTGTGGATTTGCAGAGACTGTGACCTGCACGAGAACGAATGAATATAAACTGGCCGTGGGAAAGTTTAGGCTTGAAATTAGACGAAGGTTTCTGACCGTCAGAGGGGTGAAATATTGGAACAGCCTTCCGAGGGAAATGGTGGGGGCGAAGGACCTGTCTGGTTTTAAGATTAAGCTAGATAAGTTTATGGAGGGAATGGTTTAATGGGATAACATGATTTTAATCAAATGAACAGTGTGCCATCGCTGGTAAATAGTATCAATGGCCAATGAGGGTCTGGCTGGAGAATCTTGCCTACATGCTCGGGGTTCTACTGATCGCCATATTTGGGGTCGGGAAGGAATTTTCCTCCAGGGTAGGTTGGCAGAGGCCCTGGAGGTTTTTCGCCTTCCTCCGCAGCATGGGGCAGGGGTCACCAGCTGGAGGATTCTCTGCTACTTGAAGTCTCTAAACCACAGGATTTGGGGACTTCAACAGCAGAGTCAAGGAAAAGGGTTGGGACGGCTTTGTGGCCTGCATCATGCAGGAGGTCAGACTAGATGATCAGAATGGTCCCTTCTGGCCTTAAAGTCTATGAGTCTATTTCCTTGTCAGATAACCCAGCCTGGGGAGACTATCCATTGTGAGAGGTGTCCACTGGTGGAATCTCTCAGGAAGCAGGTGGGAGAGCAACAGGAGAAGGTGGCTAGGCTGAGGAGCGTCCATGAGGAATTCCTTCAACATATGCGTATGGAGACCTCCAGGGTTGAGGAAGCAATCCAGCTGGAGAGGACTGCAGTAGCACCGCCAGGGAGGAGGAAACAGCTCCTACACCGGGAGGAAGCTGGTTTCTGGTTACTTCTGGCAGCAGGCACTGTTCCACCCCTGTTCCCAACCCGCCATCCAGAGAGATAAAAAAAAGGTATGCTGCCATGGCAACGAGGGATGAGGAATCTCCCTCCCCAAAGGTAGAGGAGGAGAAGCCAGGTACCCCTAAGAAGGAGGATCCTGGCCACCACTCCCAGGAGGAAGTGGAGGGTGGTGGTTGTCGGCAACTCCCTTCTAAGGGGGACGGAGGCACCCATCTGCAGGCCTGACCTGGCATCCCGGACTCAGGTGTGCAACCTGCCGGGGCCTATAACAGAGACATTCCAGAAGGATAGCTGAGGATCCTCCAGCCCGCTGACTCATCCATTTGGGCACTGAGGATACTGTGAGGTATGACCCTGTGCAGATCAGAAGTGACTACAGGTCACTGGGAGCATGGGTGAAGGATTGGGGAGTGAAGGTGTTTTTCCTCATCAATCTTTCTGGTAAAGGGTTTGGGCCCAGGCAGACACAGACACATGCTGGAGGTGAATGCATGGCTGCATGGATGGGCTTCGGCTTCCTCAACCATGGGATGCAGTTCTGAGAAGGGCTGCTGAGCAGGAATGGGGTTCACCTATCAAGGAAAGTGAAGAGTATCTTTGGATACAGACTGGCTAACCTAGTGAGGTGGGTTTTACACTAGGTTTGACGTGGGCAGGAAACAAAAGCCTACCGGAAAATCCAGAACATGAAGACCTGGGTGAAGAGTCAGAATCTGGGGGAACATGGGCAATCGCAGTCGGGACAAAGTAGAGACAAGAGGGAATAGATGTCTGTACACTAATGCAAGAAGTACATGGCAAAAACAGGAAGAATTAGGGCAGGTCTACACTAACCCCCCAATTTGAACTAAGGTACGCAACTTCAGCTACGTGAATAACATAGCTGAAGTTTGAAGTACCTTAGTTCGAACTTACCTTGGTCCAAACGCGGCAGGCAGGCTCCCCCATCGACTTCGCGGTACTCCTCTCGCCGAGCTGGAGTACCGCAGTCGACGGCGAGCACTTCCGGGTTCGACTTATCTCGTCCAGACAAGACGCGATAAGTCGAACCGAGAAGTTCGATTTGCTTGCCGCCGAACTACCGGGTAGTGTAGACCTACCCTTAGAAATACTAGTGAATAATAACAATTACAACATAATTGGCATCATATAAACTTGGTAGGATAATTCACATGACTGGAATATTGGTATAGAAAGGTAAAACTTGTTCAGGGGAAACAGTCAGGGGGGAAAGGGAGGAGGTGTTGCCTTGTATATCAACGATGTATACTTGCACTCAGCCTATGATAGAAATGGGAGGCAGACCTGTTGAAAGTCTCTGGTAAACATAAAAGGGGTAAAAAACAAGGGTGATGTCATGGGAGGGGTTTACTATAGACCATCTAACCAGCCAGATGAGGTGGACGCGGCTTTTTTTAAACAACTAACACAATCATCCAAAGCACAGGACTTGGTGATGATGGGAGACTTCAACTACCCAGACATCTGTTGGGAAAATAACACAGCAGGGCACAGATTATCCAACAAGTTCTTGGAATGGCATTGGAGACAACTTTTTATTTCAGAAAGTGGAGAAAGCAAGTAGGCGGGAGGCTGTTCTAGATTTGATTCTGACAAACAGGGATGAACTGGTTGAGAATTTGAAGGTGGATGGCAGCTTGAGTGAAAGTGATCATGAAATGATTGAGTTCATGATTTTAAGCAGTGGTATTAGGGAAAACAGCACAATAAAGACAATGGACTTCAGGAAGGCAGCCTTTTACAAAGTTAGAGAATTGATAGATAAGTTCCCATGGAAGGAAGTCTAGAGGAAAAGAGAGTTCAGGAGAGTTTTTTAAAGAGACATTATTAAGGGCACAAGAGCAAATTATCCTAATGTGTAGGGAAAATAGGAAGTATGGCAAGAGACCACTCTGGCTTAACCAGGATATCTTCAATGACCTGAACCTCAGAGAACAGTCACACAAAAAATGGAAACTATATCAAATTACAAAGGATGAATATATATATATAAAACACCACCACAAACATGCAGGGACAAAATTAGAAAAGCCAAGGCACAAAATGAGATGAAACTAGCTAGGGACATAAAGGGTAACAAGAAAATATTTTACAAATACATTAGAAGCAAGAGGAAGACCAAGGACAGGGAAGGCCCATTACTCAATGGGGGAGGGGAGGAGAGACAATAACAGAAAACACAGCAATGGACAAAGAGTTAAATGCCATTTTTGTTTCAGTTTTTACCAAAAAAGTTAGCAGTGATGGGGGGTATGTCTGCACAGCAACTAGACACCCGGGGTTGGCCCAGGCCAGCCAACTGGGGCTCGTGGGTCTCAGGTTGCAGAGCTGTTTCATTGCTGTGTAGACTTCCAGGCTCAGGCTGGAGCCCAGACTCTAGGACCTTGCGAAGTGGGAGGGTCCCAGAGCTCGGGTTGCAGCCTGAGGCCGATGACTACACAGCAGGGAAACAGCCCCACAGCCTGAACCCCATTCAGCTGGCACAGGCCAGCCGTGAGTTTTTCTTTGCTGTGTAGACGTACCCCGGATGACTAACATAGTGAACATCCGTGTAAATGGGGCAGGATCTGAGGCTAAAAGAAAAAAAACCAACAAGTTAAGGAATTACTTAGAAAAGTTAGATGTCTTCAAGTCAGCAGGGCCTGATGATACACATCCTAGAATACTAAAAGAACTGGCTGAAGAGATCTCTGAGCTTAGCAATTATTTTTGAGAACTTCTGGAGGATGGGAGAGATCCCAGAAGACTGGAAAAGGACAAATATAGTACCTCTCTATAAAAAGGGGAATAAGAACAATCCAGGGAATTATAGATGAGTCAGTTCATTTGCTCCATAATCTTTCCAGGTTCTGAAGTTAAACAATCAATTTGTAAGCACCTAGAAGAAAATAAGGTGATAAATATCAGTCAACACAGATTTGTCAAGAATATATCATATCAAACCAATCTAATATCCTTCTTTGACAGGGAAACAAGCCTTGTTGATAGGGGGAAGTGGTTGATGTGATATATCTTCACTTTAGTAAGGTTTTTGATACTATGAGCAAAAGGGGATGGATCACTTGATGATTACCTGTTCTATTCATTCCCTCTGGGGCACCTGGTACTAGCCACTGTCGGTAGACAGGATACTGGGCTAGATGGACCTTTGGTCTGACCCAGTAGGGCCATTCTTATGTTTTTAAGTTCTATTTCACATGACCTCATAAACAAACTAGAGAAATGTAGAACAGTTGAACCTCCTCTAAGGTGGAGACATAACCGGTTAGAAAAGCCTACTGAGAGAATGGTTATCAATGATTCACAGTCAAGCTGGAAGGGCATATTGAATGGGGTCCCATGGGGATTTGTCCTAGATCCAGTTCCATTCAATATCTTCATAAAGGATTTGGATAATGGCATAGAGAGTATATTTAAAATGTCCGTGGATAACACCAAGCTGAGAGGTTTTGCAAGCACTTTGGAAGACAGGGCTAGAATTCAAAATGATCCTGACAAACTGGAGAAATGGTCTGCAATAAATAGAATGAAATTCAATAAGGACACATGCAAAGTATGACACTTAGGAAGGAATAATGAATTGAACAAATACAAAATGGGAAATGACTGCCTAGAAAGGTATCAGAGGGGTAGCCGTGTTAGTCTGAATCTGTAAAAAGCAACAGAGGGTCCTGTGACACCTTTAAGACTAACAGAAGTATTGGGAGCATAAGCTTTCGTGGGTAAGAACCTCACTTCTTCAGATGCCTAGAAAGGAGTAGTGCAGAAAAGGATCTGGGGGTTCTAGTGGATCATAAACTAAATATGAGTCAACAATGTCATACTCTTGCAAAAAACCTGAACGTTCTGGGATGTATTTGCAGGAGTGTTGTAAGCAAAACATGAGATGTAATTCTTCTACTATACTCAGCATTGATAAGGCCTCAACTGAAGTGCCATGAAGAGATAGTCCAGAAGAAAGCAACAAAAATGGTTAAAGTTCTAGAAAGCATGATCTACGAGGAAGGATTGAAAAGAAATTGGGTTTGATTAGTCTGGAGAAGAGAAGACTGAGAGGGGACATGATAACAGTCTTCAACTATGTAAAAGGTTGTTATAAAGAGGAGGGTAATAAATTGTTCTCCTTAGCCACTGAGGACAGGATAAGAAGCAGTGGGCTTAAATTGCAGCAACGGAGACTAAGGTTATTCATTAGGAAAAACTTCCTAACTGTAAGAGTAGTTAAGCACTGGAACAAATTCTCCAGGGAGGTTGTGAAATCTCCATCATAGCAGGTTTTTAAGAACAGGTTGGACAAACACTTAACAGAGATAATACTTAGTCTTGCCTCGATTAAAAGGACTGGATTAGATGACCCGTTGAGGTCCCTTCCAGTCCTACACTTCTATGATTCTGTGATTCTATGGATGCTGTGGGCATGAACTAAAAGGTTCCTAGTTCATATTAGCATACTCCTCTTCAAACAGGAGTACGTTAATGCAAAGTAGGAACCTTTTAGGTCATACCTGCAGAGTCCACATGGGAGAGTTACAGTGCAGCACTTTGGAGTGCACTGCTATTCACACTCCCATTGTCTGAACTGTGGGGCAGTGTAGACATGCCCTAAGGGTATGTCCTCACTAGAAATGGAGGTGTAAATTCCAGATCGAGGAGACACACTCACGCTAGCTCTGATTGAAACAGAAGTGTAGCCACAGGGGCGGGAGTGACAGGAAGTACTAGCTGACCTGAGTATGTACCGATAGTCTCTGATGGGATTGTACTTGGGGGCAGTTCGCCCCTCACACTGCCACCACTACACATCTATTTTTAGCATGCTAGCTCAATCGGAACTAACATGGGTATGTCTCCTTGAGGTGGAATTTACACCTTCCGGCTTGAGTGTAGACAAATGTTAAGTGACTCTTCCACAGTTACTCAAGAAATCAATTAGAGAGCCAGCAACTGAATCCAGAACTTCTGAGTCCCAATCCAATACCTTTTCCAGAAAACAATCCTTTTCACCCACTTGAAATGCACTCATTCCTGTTTACAGCATGCATTCGTGAATATTTAGGCACTCGAAACCATTCAGTCATGAGAACAAGTTCATGTGTTCTTAGAAGAAACACTCAATCAACAATGCAATGATGAATTTGAATGACATTGAATGGTGATCTATCTGACATCCTTTGAAAGCAGGGTTAGGGGATGGGGAGGGAACAATCAGCTCATAAACTAAGGCATAAAATAATTATTCTAGTAAGGAAAGAGGAAGGTTATACTTCAATTCTTGGAAAATTGCAAATGAACCTTATCTGGTAGATACATCTAAAACAATCTCTGCCAGGAGCACCTGTTTCTCAATTACACAAGTATATTTCCACTGGCTTCCTGGAGATATTCCTAATTTACATAGGTGTAAGCCAAAGGATAATCAAGCTAAATGTTTTCAGTGGAGCTGGTTGAAAATGTTTTTCTGTTGGAAAATGCAGATTTGACAAAGTTGAAATGTTCTGCAGGAAGATATCACCAACATTTTTGAAACAATTAATTTTGATAAGGTTGAACCATGTTGTTAAAGTCAAAATGTTTCACTTAGAGTCTATCATTTTGACTTTTGCTACATAGTATTGTATTATAGTTGAAATATTTTGACTTTAATATTATATTCTTTCATGTAATGTTATAATTCAGTAGAGTGAATATAGTTAAGATGATATGTCATTTCAATTTTTCTCTGAACAAAATTTCAGAATTTGCAAATTTTCTCTCATATAGAACAACAAATAAACAAATAAATAAAAATATTGGAATTTCCCTCCGAAGGGGAATTCTAGATTCTGACCAGGTGTAGGTTTCAACAAACAGACTGATGCTACCACAAGTAAACAGAGAAAACAGTCTAACTTGCATTTAATGGGATGTTATCTAGATACAATAATTAATAACAACATTCTTAAACCCCTAAAGCCACCATCTAGTCCTCCTTCCAGTCCCTCCTCGAAACTCACCTCTGCTGTACAGTCTATGAAAAACCGCCATCTGATAATGGTTAGGCAGGTGGTGAGTCGTGATTGCTGATACAGATCAGCTAAAAATTGTTCACACAGCTACTCCGTGCTAAAAAAGCCTAAGACGTTTAGGTTCCTAACTCCCATTGAGATCAATTGAGTTAGGCACCTAACTCCCTTGGGTGCTTTTGTGATTCCCATTAGGGATCTATCTGCATCTTTAGGTGCCTAAATATCTTTGTAAATCTGGTCTTTACTTACGTACCTCGCTCAGCTGAAGCCTAAAAGGACACCCTGAAGTTGCAGATATATTCATGGATGTGGTGTATAATCACAAAATATATTTTCCTGGGAAGTTTTTCAAACTGCCTTGCACATATGTTTGCTTTATATAATGTCATGCTGAGAGAAGAACTTTTCTTTTAGATGAAGAGGGAAAGAGTTGTCCCACTGGTTGTGTTTTCAGAACACAGATAGTATTTTCAAGAGTCTTAAGTCACTTTTTGAAAGTGATACTTGGGCATTTCTGAAAATTTTATCCATGATCCTCAGCGGATGTAAAACCACTGGCCCTTGGTGTTTTATGTTTTCTCCATGTATGTGTACAAAACAGTATTTAAAAAAAAACCAGCATAATAAATTGATAAGGCAGAAAGACTCACTCTTTAGGAAACAACAAAGATGACCTTCACACGTATCCAGTCTGGGTAAAGATTTTGATGTGCCTTCTGAAATCAAGGTTTCATATGCAACCCTGCAACTGAAACGGTGCCAAGAGAAAAGGAGGGGGAGGGTTTAAGATTTGCAAGCAAGGAAATCTACCTCTTAATGTTCAATCCTTGCACAGTCCATGAACAATGGGTTGATTTTCTGCTCTGTCAATTGAATCATGTTGTAATGTAAATAATGTGCTATCATACAGCCCTCCCCTTGACAAAGTTAAAAAAAAAACCTAGCACGTAGCTGGCTACACTCATACTATTGCTCATTAAGTACATCGGGATGGGACTGCTTTAGACACTTGTGAAAAACTCTGCCAAGAGAAAGTTTTCATTTTCATCAATTTATTTTTAGTAGAGCAGCTGGGAAATCCAATGACTGGCTGAGTGGAGTGCTGGAGCACAGAGCGGAAAAAATGGGATTTGAAATACATTTCAGGATCCCTTTACCCAAGAGTGAAAATTCTAGCGGGGAACTAGCCTGACCTAACTGGCCAGGAACAACCCCTTTCCCTCCCCTCCTCAAACCTTCCTGCAAACACTTACCATCTATGGAAGGCCCAGGTTCATTCTAATGACAGGTGCTAAGCGCCTCCTGATGACCATCCTCAGCCTTCACTGATTTCAGTGAGGGCATTCAGCTGCTCTCAGGAAGTGCCCAGTATCTGGGCATAGAACCCACAGTGTGCAAGGCCAAGGTGGTTTAGTGAACAGAGGCCTCAGCCTTGCACACTGTGGGTTCTATGCCCCCGCTCCTGAGTGACCTGTTATGAGTCACTTACCTTGTCAGTGCCTCAGTTTGTTTATCTGTAAAAGGGGAATAATGGCACCTTTTTACAATGCTTTGAGATCTACCGATGAAAAGCACTATCTAAGAGCTAGGTGGCATTACCAGTGAGAACATGGCAGTTAACATGTTCTAACAATACACGTTTGAAAAATCTTAGTCAAATCAAAGCCCTAGTGTATGCACTGTTTAACACCTGACTTTTCTATGAAAAACAACCCCCTTCCCAAAATTTCACTTTTTGGTAACAATATGCAGCCTTTCACCCAAAAAAATGGAAAATTTTCGTTCAGAAAAAGTTTTTTTTTTTTTTGTAAAAATATATATATTTTTTTTCCATGGAAAATTTTCCAACCAGCCCTAAGCAATATAAAGTTGCCCTTAAAGTGATTTAAGAATGTTCACACAAGGGAATAACACTAATCGGATACATTTCTGCTTAGCTAAATGGGTATAACTACTGTGTGTAGACAAGACTTTAGCCATTGTGCTAGCCATCTGTGCAGCAGTGAACTGCAACCATAGTGATTCCGTGTGTAATGTCTCCAGGCAGTGAGGTCATCTTTAAAAAATCTGAACATTCTTTTTGACTCTTATGGTGAAATTACTAGCACCAACGGTTTAATACAACTATTCACCCAGCACTGTAATAATGAGAGATGCAGAACTTATGTATGTAGTGGAGATTCCCTCGGGGAACATGCTGTGGTTATAGAACAGTCAAATAGACAGTACATTAAACCCAAACAACTATGTTAAAATGACATGAAGGGTTTGCCTGAAACCTCGAAGAAATTCACAGTAAGGTTTATTCACTGTGGGCCTAATTCTGATCTCACAGCTGGTTCACCTCATAGTAACTCCTTTGATATCAGTGGCATTGTTAATGATTTACAACAGTTTAAGGGAGATCAGAATCAGGCCCAGTATTCTTAACTGTGAATGCTGTGCTAACAGACTGCATAGACACTGCAGTTATTATTATTTCATTATTTGCACCATCATAGCACCTAGAAGCTCCTGTCATGGACCAGGCCTCCATTGTGTTAGGCACTGCACAAACACAGAACAAAGAAACAGTCCCTGACCCAAGGAGCTTACAATCTAAGTATCAGACAAGAGACAATAGATGGAGACAGACAGATGGGGGAGAATGAAGACGCAGTGAGACAGTATTGGTCAGCATGGTAGGCAGTGGTCTTAGCACACCAGCAGCCAAGTTGTTGTTGTGTTTTTTGTAGGTCTCATGGTTAGCACAGAGGAGGCATTTTAATTCTAACCCTCTAGTTTCAGGGGCTCAATATTTGGGGCACTAATCGGATACATTTCTGCTTAGCCCTGTGGGCTTCCATTTTTCATGTTGTTGGTTCAACTTCTATTGTGATTATTAAATATGGTGTATTTGTGAAGTGTTTAGGCCCCAATCCTACAAAGACTTGGGCAAATGATTAATTTCCGGCATCAGAATAGCAGCAGGATTCCTTCAATGGGACTATTCGTGTGTATAAAGTCAAGCATGTGCCTAAGTCTGTGCCTTACAATGTGCACAGTGCTATGCAAGACACAAAATGAACAGAGTTACACACCCTCACTTGTAGGCACTTATGCAAACCACATATGTGAGCCTATTGAGATTACCATTCGTATACCATACATGGGATCACACAGCATTTTCTGACCTCTCCAACAAGGAGTGGATTTAGTGCTCACCAAAGTCAAGCAAGCATCTTTCCATTGACTTCAATGGACATTATATCAGGCCATAACTAAGCCAAAAGAAGCCTGAGTTATTGTTATTTTTAATTATGACTATATGTTAAAAGAGGACATTGTTTTTGGTACTATACATGATGCAAAATACAGAGAGCCCCTGCCCCAGAGAGCTTACCGCCCACAGAGACAGTGTGAAGGCAAAGGGAAAATTCATAAGGCCATAACATAAAAATGGCCATACTGGGTCAGACCAATGGTCTATCTAGCCCAGTTCCCTGTCTTATAACAGTGGCCGGTGCCAGATGCTTCAGAGGGAGTGAACAGAACAGGGCAATTATGAGCGATCCATCCCCCATTATCCAGTCCTCCATCCTCCGTTATCTGGCAGTCAGCGATCCATCCTCCGCTATCTGGCAGTCAGAGGTTTAGGGATACCCAGAGCATGGGGTTGTGTCCCTGGCCATTGTGGCTAATAGACATTGATGGACCTAACCTCCATGAACTTATCTAATTCTTTTTTAAATCTACATATACTTTTGGCTTTCACACCATCCCCTGGCAACAAGTTCCACAGATTGACTGTGCATTGTGTGAAGAAATACTTTCTTAGGTTAGTTTCAAACCTGCTGCCTATTAATTTCATTGGGTGACCCCTGGTTCTTGTGTTATGTGAAGGAATAAATAACACCTCCTTATTCACTTTCTTCACATCGTTCATGATTTTAAAGACCTCTATCATATCCTCCCTTAGTCGTCTCTTTTCTGAATTGTCCCAGTCTTTTTAATCTCTCCTCATATAGAAGTTGTTCCATAGGCTTAATTTTTTTTTTTTTTTTTTTTTTTGCCCTTCTCCCAGACTGTATTTTTTTTTCCTATAGGAGGGGATAGTCTGACCCATCTTTGGAGACTATCTGCCTGATCCAAGATTCAGCTCAGAAGTCAATGGGAGACTTTCAATAGACATTGAAACAGCCCTTTCACGTTCATTTGGCTTCAGGCGCTACCACCAATATTGCAGCAAAGGGAGTCTCTAGTCGGGCTGGCTGGAAAGCAAGAATTCTGTTTTGTGAAAAATGTTCAGGTTTCAACATTTGTTTCCATTCCACATTGGAAGAAAACCAAAATATTTTGACATGTTTTGCGGGGGAGGGGAAAAAAAAAGGACAGACAGACCGACCCTCCAGAGGCAGATCAAAGTCTCCTGGGGCCCTGGACCAGATCAAGTGTGGGAGCCCTGGCACCGGAACTGTGGCCCCGCCCCACCCCTTCTGCCTGCAGATCCACCCCCTTTCCACCCCTTCAGTCTGCGGCCAGGCCCGTAGCCCCACCTTGTTCCGCCCCTCCCTCCTCCAGCTGGCTTCTTTCCACCCCTCCCCCTTTTTCTCCCCCCGCTGCAGCCCTAAGACTGGAGACGCTCTGTGCCTTCTCCAGTGCTGGGGCTGCAGGGAGGGAGAGGGCGATTTTTCTGTGGGTCCCAAATTGGCCAGGGCCCATGCGATAATCCACCACTGCACATACAAACTTTGTAATAACCAATAACTCAAAACTTAGGGCACCTTCCTCTAATGGGGGGGGGCTAGGTTCAAATCCCAAATCAGGTGGAACAGGGAGTCAACCCTGGATTTCCCAGTCCCCAGGTGAATGTCCCAACCACTGAGCTGTCTCCCGAGAAAGTCCATCCTGGAGCTGAGAATTGTTTTTGTCAAAACCAATATATTGCTACAAACATTGTTAGTTTTGACAAATTGGCCTTTTCCAACAAAAAAACGTTTTGTCCTAAAATTCCTGACCAGCTCTACTCTCTCGTTACTTGAGCTAAGCCGTTTTCTGTTGTCGTCTCTGCTTCCACACTGTATTAAAGATCTTTAGAAATATTTTTTCCCTTAGGAAAAAAAATCAAAATTGCTTCCACATGTAAGGAAAGTGGCTTGTGGTTTGTGATAAAGCGGATCTGTCAAATGAATGGCCAACTGGTGATTCATGTCCACTCTGCATGTACTGTTTAAAGTGCTAGTTTAAAGCTGCAGCTGGACTTTTTTATTGTGTTACAAAGTTAAGAACCTGTTATAAAATGCTACATTCTAAAAAGTGTGGTTTCTTCATTTAAAAAAGCAATAAATCAGCATGACACATTTATTACTAATTCTGTAGGACCACATTTTTAACAAGAGCCTCTACCGGTGGGCCTGCAACCATGCACCTGCTGTTGTTAGAGGCAGGGTCGGCTCCAGGGTTTTGGCCACCCCAAGCAGCCCAAAAAATTTAAAAAAAAAAAAAAAAAAAAAAAAAAGCCGCGATCGCGATCTGCGGCGGCAATTCAGCGGGAGGTCCTTCGCTCCGAGGTGGAGTGAGGGACCATCCGCCGAATTGCCACCGAATATCTGGACGTGCCACCCCTCTCCCGAGCAGCCACCCCAAGCACCTGCTTGAGAAGCTGGTGCCGGGAGCCAGCCCTGGTTAGAGGCCCAGTTTTCAAGGTGCAAGTAATTCTGAGCAGCAATGTTGGTATCTAAGGCTTCAATACTGCAAGGTGGGATTTTCAAAAGTGCTCAACATTGGCCTTACTCTGCTCTCGCTCGACTCACCCCCTATTGATTTCAACAGGCCAGAGGTGAATGCTCTTGAAAAGCCCACCTCTAATGTCTTTGATGGCAGCTAATGATGTTCATCACCTAGCCAGCATGCACAGCACCAGGCATGATCTGATCCTAACACCTGTCCAAGCACCTGATTAGTGGGGGACATTAGCTAGGTAAACACCTAAATATTGTGTCAAGTATCATTTGCAAATTTGACACCATCAGATCAGGATTAAACAAAGACTGTGAATGGCTATCCAACTACAGAAACAGTTTCTCCTCCCTTGGTGTTCACACCTCAACTGCTAGCAGAGCACCTTACCCTCCCTGATTGAACTAACCTCGTTATCTCCACACTGATATATACCTGCCTCTGGAGATTTCCATTACTTGCATCTGAAGAAGTGAGGTTCTTACCCACGAAAGCTTATGCTCCCAGTACTTCTGTTAGTCTCAAAGGTGCCACAGGACCCTCTGTTGCTTTTCACCTAAATATTATTGCCCTTTCTTCTGCTTCCAGTGTCCCATTCTGATCCCAGTCATTCCTCTGCTGAGCAGTAGCAGATGTTCAGGTCCTTGCAGGTTGGCTTCTCAGACAAGGGGAAGCCAGTGGTATGGAGTGTGGGAATATTCTGAGTGTAACTTGCTTTATTTACACACATAGTTCAGTCCTGAAATAAGATGGTCAAATAGCATACAGGGCATTCTCTTTTTCCAGGGATCTCAGCCCAACTCCAAGGCTCAGTTCCCAAGGAACAACTGTCTCAAGAGCCCAAGAGGTTCTCCTGATGTTTGTGCTATTCCCTCTCTCCCAAAGCTGCCTGTATAAAAAAAGGCCATGAAAAACCCCAAACTAACCCTAATAGAGCATGTCTTCCCAAGAGTCAAAACTTGCTCACACACCAAGAAGAAAAACTTAGAAGACTATGCGTAACAGTGCCTTGCCCTCACAATATTATCAATTGTGCCTGCAATGATTGGTGCCTCCCATTGACTGCAAAAGAAAAGAAAAAGCAGGTAGGACTAGAACACCTTTAAAAATTTGCGCATGATTATTTTATCCTGGGCCCCTATGAAATAATATTTGCAATCCAAAATATATTTTAAAAACCATAGTCCAGTTGTTTGTTAGTTTAGTACTCCGAGGGTAGGTATGCACAGCACTAAAGCCTGGACCACACTGGTCAGTTGTCAGAGAGGCCAGTGATTAAAGGCAGTGGAATTTGTAGTACCTTAAAGATGGTTGTTGAAAAATTGGAAAGGGTTCAAAAAAGAGCTGCAAGAATGATACGATATCTGGAAAACATGCCACAGAGTAAGATTAAAGAAACTGAATCAATTGAGTTTATTTAAGAGAAGGTAAGAAATGACTTGAATACAGTCTACAAGTATCTACATGGGCAAGAGATTTCTGACAGTAAGCAGCTGTTGAATCTAGCAGAAAAAGACATAACAAGATCCAGTGGACCTGAAGCTATATAAATTTAGGCTAGACAGGAGGTACAAATATTTAACAATGAGGGTAATAAGCCATTGGAAATGTGTCATTTACCTAGACACATGATAGACATCACTTGAAGGCTTTAAATTGGGACTGGATATCTTTCTAAAAGAGATGCTATAGATCAGGGATCAGCAACCTTTGGCACACGGCCCATGAGGGAAATCCACTGGCAGGCCGGGACTATTTGTTTACCTGCAGCGTCCGCAGGTTCGGCCGATCGCAGCTCCCACTGGCCGCGGTTTGCCGTTCCTGGCCAATGGGGGCTGTGGGTAGCAGCGGCCAGCACATCCCTCGGCCCACGCCGCATCCCGCAGCCCCCATTGGCCTGGAACCTGCAGACGCTGCAGATAAACAAACCAACCCAGCCCGTCAGCGGATTTCCCTGATGGGCTGCATGCCAAAGGTTGCCGATCCCTGCTATAGATCAAACAGAAGTTATGGGCCTGATGCAGAAATAACGGGGTGAAGTTTCTATAGTCTGTGTTATGTAGGCAGTCAGAGTAGATCGTCATAATGGACACTTTTGGCCTTAAAAAAAAAAAATTCCATGAATCTAGGATTTTTCTCGACCAAAGCTAAAGGTACTGTGGAAAGAGGGCATCCATTTCTAGAAATGTCAATCTAGTACTAGATTCAGGTACATATATCAATGATTGCAGAGCATAACAACTGCACAAAAGTTGTAACGATTTACTTTCCTCCAGCTGAACGTCACATGACTCCTCTTTAGCGCGGCAAAACTGAGCTGCAAAGCTCCTGAAAATACGCCCTGTCGTGAGATGCAAGCTCTAGGGAAGGTGGGTGGGGGCAGGGGGTTGGGGGTGGGAAGAGGTTGGGTTTCGTTATCCAAATTGGTTCACCTCAATAATTACTTTATCAGATTTCTAATGCACCTATTAACATGGCATCCAGCTGCCAATTATCCTGTGTTTTATAGGTGAGTGTTTGTGTATAAAATCAGCTCCATGAGAAATATCTGTATATAACAAGCTGGGAGAGGAAGGGTGACTTCGTCATTAAGAGACTACATTGGGACTCACGACAGAGGAAATCTGGGGGAATTGAATCATCTTAAATCCTGATCCTGCAAAGGCTTATGCACCTCCTTAATTTTACCCCGATGGGGACAACATGAGGCAGGAGCATAAGTGTTTGCAGGATCAGATTAATCTCTCTGAGCCTCAGTCACTCATCTGTAAAATGGTGATAATAATCCTTTCTTCCCCAGGGTGGCCAGGGGCCCAGTTTTCAACCAAAAAGTCCAGTTGAAAACGGGAGCTGATTGTGTCCAGTCAGATCTACTGACCAGACACCCGAAGTCCAGTTATTGTAGGAGCAGAGGCGGGGAGGCATCGAGTCATCTCCCCGCCAGCCCCTACTCAGCCAGAGCCACCTCCCACCTGCATTGGGCAGCTGCAGCTCCCAGCTCCAGCTCTGCAGGCAAGTCCCTCCTGACCCATCCAGGGAGGGTGTGGGAGGGGAAAAGCAGTGAGCAACAGAGGGAGGGGGAACGAGGAGTGAACGGGGTGCAGGGCCTCAGAGAGAAGGAGCAGGGCAGAGGCCCGGGAGAAGGGCCAGCACAGGGGCGGGTCCGGCACTCCTCCTGGAGTGTCTGGCTTTTCAATATTACAAAGTTGGCAACCCTACCTCCACCCTTTGTTCACCTTGTCTATGTCAATTATAAGCTCTTTGGGACTCACAATGTGTGTGTACAGCAGCTAGCACAACGAGGTTCCAATCTCAATTAGGCCCTGGAGGGCTGTGCGTACAAATAATAATCTCGCTATCCCATTTCTACTGCACCTAGCACCATGAAGTGCAGGTGTCCATTGTATTATGTTTTATATATATCATCAAATACATCACAGATCCTTGCCTGTAATGCACCATCTTCTTGGTATTTTTCTCTAAGGGGAAGTGAAGGGAACAGAGATGACAGACAAATCCTATTTAAAGACAAATATATCCTAGTGACAGATCACTGAATTGTTTGAACTTTTCTTTCAATGTGCAGGACCCAGCCAAAAGCCTAGGCACGGTACATTTTTTAAAAATAATTATTAAAATGCCTACAACAGTGCCCAGCTTGTGTTTAGTTTAGAAGGCCCATTGCATCAGTGGCTGTTTTTCCGGTTTTGAGTTCCTCTAAATGTCCTTTTTGCCCTTTCCTTGTGGCCTGTTTTATAAGAGGGCTTGGCGAGGAGGAAATAAATGTTTGAGTTACAATAGGAGCTGTTCGCTCAGGCCGGGAAGCACGGCTATTGTCACCCAGCATGGGCTACTCACTTTTACTTTCTCTATGGAAAAAAAAAACCAAATACCTTGCAGAGATCTGGGAGTTATACAGTCAGGGTTAATTGTTAATAAATTGTGGTCTTCCTATGTATATAATCTGATTAATTATTGCAGTGCACTGAGAAAAAAAATGCACAGGCTAGTGGTGTGAGTCCAGAAGCCAAAGATCCTGTAAATGGGAAGACTCTCAGGGCCTGGTAATGAGTCATGTTCTAGTGACTGCGCTTTGCTCCTAAGCCCAGCACATCTGACTCCAGGGGATTTCCCCTATACGGAGGGATCCTTGGGTGACATACAGACATTGTGGAAATGCCTGTGCCATCCCCACCCTCTCACCTCTCTGTCGATGCGGGGGAGGCTGGCCGGGGGGGGCGCTGACATTAATTGCTGGCTGTTGGAAACTGGTTCAATTCATGCCTTCAGGATGGTCTAACCTAATCCAGAGAACTGGCTGATATAGCAACCCCCCAGGACCAAGGAGCACAAAGGACACCTCTCCGGCCTCAGCTGTGCAGGTATCTGAAAGGATACTTCATTCCCTTTTGCCTCTCCACGGAGACTGCCATCACGGATGTCAGTTAGTGGGAAGGAAGTGTGGCGTTGCGTACTGTGATGTGGATACTCATTGTCACCAGGAATGAGACTGAGATCTTGAGGGAAAGTCTGGCCCCATTGAAATCAAGGGCAAAACTCCCATTGATTTCAATGGGGGAAGAATTTTACCCCATAAACTCATTTCATATCGGACACAGCAGAGCCAAAGTCCATTCTGAACGGTAGAATACTCTGTTGGAACATGAATGCTATAATGATTCTAACTGGGCTATGCTGATTTACATCCGCTGAGGATCTGGCCTTCAGTAATACTTGTGTCGCTCTGGTATCAATGGTACATTTGGCCCTTGGCATTCCCATTTGCTAGATTACTTGGTACACACACTTTAAACTACTTAGATTACTTGGTAAAGATGCTTTAAATTAGCTAGTGAGTTAGCGTCAGAGGTCATTCTTGACCACACCTTTGAGGTTCTTCACGGATTTTGTTCTTTCTTTCACTCTGCCTTGTATGGTAGGAAGTGAGGCAGCCATCCGAAACTCACACCTCACCGTCATGTGTTCTCATTATAATTCTAGCTATTTGGCGATCTAGCTAGCTCTGTCTGCTTGACTCACATCTTCTAGCAACAAAGTGCAGCCACCTCTGGGGTTGAACTCAGCAGTAGTTTAACAGCACACAGCAATACTACGCAGCATCTCAAAAGAGGAACTGAAGCAGCATGCCAAATCCAACTGAAAGGGCAGCAAGAACTCTGCAGGCAAAACGTTATTTCCTGATCTGGAATACAGACCGGCCCCAGGGAATAATAGACTCTCAGAGTGATTGCAAGGTTTTTTGCACTTTTAATACAAAGTTGCACACAAACATTGCTAAGATCACTACCAAGATAAAAACGTAAGATCTTTTGCATTTCTCTAGCCCCTAGCAACCAAGGATCTCAAAGCACTTTATAAATGTTAACTAATTAAGCCCGCTAACACCTTTGTAAGGAAGGTATTATTAATCCCTGTTAACATGAGGTAAACTGAGGCATAGGGAGGTGAAATTACTCAGCCAGTCAGTAGCTGATTCAGAAATAACACTGAGAAGTCCTGTACTCTAAAAAACTGGAGAAGACAAGGCGCTGGGCAAACAAAAAAAAAGTCTTTAAAAGGCTATGATGAGTGATATTGTCTGAACAGCTATTTAAGTATCCGATTCGGTGGTGCCACCAGGGTCAGAGACAGACAGTCTATGTTATGGAAGTTCTCCTGCCCATCTGGGGGTCAGACCATTTTCCCTTCCCCCACTCTAAATAATGGTGGTGCTGACTATGTTAGCTGAACATAAAGCTGCTGACGCTAAACCCTCTAATATTGACATACCAGAGTATTATGTGCTCGTAATCTCGCCAAAAAGGTAGATCTAGTAGCTTTAGCAAGCCACTGTGAGAAAAGACTCATGGTTACTATTCCAGGCTTTAACACTGACTAGTTATACAGTCACTTGCGGATGGCTAACAGCTGCGTGCCTCAGTTTCCCCATTAATGACATGAGAGGAAAAATACCTCTCACGAGGTTGTCACTTGGGATGAAGTGTGCTAGAGAAGGGGAAAGTATTATTACCTGCCACAGTATTAAATGATGAAATTAAAGTAGCTTTTAAAAAGCAGCTGTTCGCCCTTTTGTCTCAGTTCCACAAATCACAAGTATAATTCTCTGGAATGGATGTCCCCCCCACCCCACTTTTTTGGAATCTGACCCTCTCCTGATGCAAGATTTGTGTCAAATGTTTGATAAGAATGTTTGGATGAGTCCCCCCCTCCTAGCCATACCCAATAAGAACAAAACCGGTGGAACTTGTGTGCAGGGCCCTGCTCTAACCACTAGACAACACTCCTTCCCTGGCAGAGGAATCCTGGATCGATTTCAAAAGATCCATTTAGACACTCTCCAAAGTGAAAGGCAGGAGACGAGATTAGCCCCACTGGCTCAGTAGCAGAGTGATCTGCACTGTTAAGAGAGGGGGAATGTGCTTAGCTCACGGTGGAGGGGATTTTCCCTCTGGAACTGATTAAGGAGTGACATTTATAGGCTCAGGAGGAAATCACATCCATTCCAAGAAGACCACACAAACGGTGGCCATAACCTGGGGCACTGAGCTCAGCTAGGAGACTCCGTCCAGTTCCTAGAGGAAAGACATCCACATACCAAACCCACGGCCACCAGTGTCAGTCATTGAAATCCTTGTTGTTCATCCCAGCACACATGCCAAGTATTAAATGTTGGGGGACGAGCTACCCTCTCACCCTAAAAGAGGCCTATATTGGCAAAACTGAGTGCCTGACGCCTGCTCAGCTTACATCAACTCTATGATAAGCAGGGAATCGGGGCTACTAACATGGCATCTTTCAGGCGACCTAAACCAGAGAATCAATTCTCAAGTGGCTTGGAAAACGAGGGGTTCTGGAAAAGCTGCTCAGGGCCACTGAGGGGAGGGAATGCAAATGGCACAGATTCCCCCAGCTCGAGCGAATGGCGTGTACAGGATGTTTTGCTGTCTCCCTTTCCTGTTTTCTCTTCTGTGTGGGCTGGCTTTTTTTCTCTCTCCTTTTCTCTTTCCAAGCCATATCTCAGGCCAGTGCAGGGGATTCTGTCTTCACTTTGCTTCTGGGGTGACTTGGGGGAGATTTAAGCCATGTCAAAAACTCCCCGGGGGTAAAAAAAATGGGGCACATTCAATGGGCACCTTCCCACACTCTCATCCCAGCTCCTGCCGCCCACCGGAGAACAACACAGAGCACAAATTTGAGCATGACCCCACTGCAGGGTTCCCCATGGGATGTTTGCAAAATCTTTGGGGCCAGGTCGCGTTGTTTATGCTCTGCCTCGTGTTGGAGGCTGTTCATGGCTGTCCCATCGCTGAGTAGGCTCCTCCTGAAGCTCACCAGTACATGGAGGGGGTGTGCAGGATGTCTGCCGTCCCTGGTGCACCCACCCAGCCAGACCTCATAGGCCAGAGAAGTGGGACCGTGGCCTCCCCATCCCTCCCAGCTCCCTGCTGGGTGTTTTCTGGTAGGAGGGAGTGGTCTGAGTGCTTCCTGGAGCACAGGAACTGTGATGGTGCCCTGCCCTTGCACAGGGGGAACAAGGTGGAGAAGGCTCATTGTGCCCACTCCTAGAGAGAGACATCTGGCATCATCCAGCATTTACCAGGCCCCATCTATGGAAACTGTCCAGTAGGGTGCCAATAAGTCCTAACCATGGTGGCAGTTCTGTGACACAGACAGCTCCCCAGGAGGGACCCCATCCAGTTCCCATAGAGTAACAGGAGACTTTCCATTTTCCTCCATGGGAGCAGGTCTGAGGGACTAGAACAAGATGACCCCCACCCTCCCCCAACTCATGTCATAGAAGTTAGAGAGGGGGAAAGGACCTATTAGCTCATCTCCCTGCAGGTACAGGATTGTTCCCCATCTCATACAGGTCACCGGGCATTTGGAGATCTTATTCACTCGGCTTCAGTCCTGCTCACTCCGGATCAAACAAGTAAACTCATCTGAGTCTCCTAAAGCAATGGAGGTGCTGTGACATGCTGGCCACCTGGAGATTTGTACTCGCACGACAGTCATTTCCTTTATGCTTCTACAGAGAAAAAAAACAAACGATACCTGCCAGTGGGGCTGGCTTTGAGCGTCACCATGAATGGGGGGAAACAAACAGATCATCTATGCAAAATGGGTGCTTTGGCCAAGACACCCCCACAGGTGCTGCCTGGCAATCCAGTGCTCCATTACCAAATGTCGCTGCACCTTCAAAGCGCCTGCTGCAGTGCAGACAGGATACAGGCAACGTGACATTTGCTGAGCCTTCCCAAGCGAACGATGCAGCCTACGCCGCAAGCCAGGCCCTCCATGCAAAAGTCAGGCTCAATGATTTGAGCGTTGAGGGTGCTGCACACAAAGCCCAGCCAAAGTGCAAAGATCAGCAGTATTTTTCAAACCTGTTTTGAAGATGCTTCTGAGTTTTCCCATCACCACTCAGATACTGCCGCCTATCCTCATGACCACAGAATATTAGCTCCAGTAGCTTTTGAGCGACTCAGCTTTGCCACAGCTTCCTGCTTTTGAGCTTACCCTCTGCACTCGGCTGGAGCCGTGCCAGCCCGGCGCTTTCACTCAGACTCGGCTCAATCTAGCACAAGCTGGGGGAGGGGGGCGGCTTTCTGTATTGGGGGGGGGAAGGAAAGTCCAAACGTACCTGAAGAATACAGAACAGCTGCTGTTTCCTCTGAGTCCTCTGGGCTCCTGTGAGAGAGAACGAAGCAGTTCACAGCACAGAGTAGGTCTAGGGGAGAGGTTTTTACATATTGCCAATTAATTCGAAGTAGCTGACACTTCCCACTTCCCCGCCCACACACACACACACACACATACACAGACACACAAACACACACTTGCTCCAAGCTACAAACATTAGTGATGTACCCTAGGGATCAATCTAACTGTTTAAGGCCTAGAAAAATCATTTGGGGAGTGTGCACACTAGCATTTCCAAAGGTGTTAACTACCTCTAGTTCACCGGCAATTGATTAACTCAGGGATTCTCAAACTGGGGGTCGGGACCTCTGAGGGGGTCATGAGGTTATTACATGGGGGGTCGTGAGCTGTCAGCCTCCACCCCAAAGCTCGCTTTGCCTCCAGCATTTATAATAGTGTTAAATATATAAAAAGGTGCTTTTAATGTATAAGGGGGGGGTCACACTCAGAGGCTTGCTATGTGAAAGGGGTCACCAGTACAAACGTTTGAGAACGATTGGATTAACTAGAGATCAGCTCTCGAGTGAAGGCAAGCCAGAGGGTGAGTAGCAAGTGGGATGGGAATAGGCTGGAACAAAAAGGAAACTGTGGAGCTGGGACTGGAGGGCTGTCTAACACAAGGCCCTTAACTTTGCTGCATGTACACTGCAAAGGGGCGGGGCAGGGGGCAGGTCACAACTCAATATGCTCTGCCCGTCACCCCCAAATGAACATGCCAGCTCAGGTTCAATACACACACTGGCGAGAGCTCTGAATGCGGATGTTAGCGGGAGCTAGGCCGCAAGCAATGGCGCAACGGGCGGCAAGCCTGCAGTGTCGACTTTCCCTTAGTGGTGTTTTCACAGGTGTTAACTGACACAAATGTACATTCTAATGCGGAGAGGACACAACCATTTGCTCCTAGTTGTGCTTATCCCTGGGTTAGGAAGAAAATTGGGGTATGTCTACACAGCATTTTGGAGCAGACGGGAGAGAGCTTCCCAGCCTGGGTCAACAGATCCAGGAGAGCGGGATTCGCTCTAGGGTTCTAGAGATGGATAGAGCTTGGGAGTCACAGCTGGGGCTCTGAAGTTTAGGCTGCCCCTCTTATAGGGAGATACACCTATCTCATAGAACTGGAAGGGACCCTGAAAGGTCACTGAGTCCAGCCTACCTGCACTAGCAGGACCAAATACTGATCTTGCCCCAGATCCCTAAGTGTCCCCCTCAAGGATTGAACTCACAAACCAGGGGTTAGCAGGCTAATGCTCAAATCACTGAGCTATCCCTCCCCCCTTAGGCTTCAGAGTCCAGGCTTCAGCCCAAGCCACAACTTCAAAGCGCAATCTGTCGAGTGCTAGTGCAAGCAGGGTGACCAGATGTTCCGATTTTATAGGGACAGTCCCGATTTTGGGGGCTTTTTCTTATATAGGCTCCTATTTTCCCTCCACCCCCTGTCCCGATTTTTCACATTTGCTGTCTGGTCACCCTAAGCGCAAGCCCCACTAGCCCCAGTCTGTTTACCTGAGCTGGGAGGCTTGGTCCGGCTCCCTCCAAAGTGCTGTGTAGACATACCCTTTGGGTCCTGGAACAAACATCTGTGTGGTGCCTACATTTTACAGCCATGCTAATCAACATCTGTGAAACCAGGACTAAAAATTCAGGTCTGGACGTGCCCTCAGGGCGCTTTCCTCGGAACCCGCGTGGCCTAGTAGACAGGACACTGGTCTGGCAGGCAGGAGAAAAGGAGTCTATTTCTGCCGCTCTGCCACTGGCCTGCTGTGTGACCTTGGGCCAGACACTTCCCCACTTGTCGTCTCTCTGGTCTATTAGATTGCAAGCTCTTTGGGGCAGGGACTATGTTCCACTACCTGTGAGTCCAGTTCTAGCACAATGGGACCCTCAGCCTGCTTGAGACCTCTAGGTGCTACTGTTATACAAATAATGAACCAGCTTCATCTGTGTCATAAAGTACAAAGCGAATCTATGTTGCTATCTGTCGCTCCCACACTCTTTGTCCCCGCCTGACAGGCCTCAGGGTCCGAAATAGCCTATATCGGTTGATCTACTGTGTCTGTTACACAGCCTGTTTTTTTTTTTATTGGGGCTTTTGGTGAGTGTGAGGTGGGAGCATGTGCCGTCTTTTTTGTTGTCAGGGTCTGTCTGGTTTCCTCTGTGACACAGTGAGGTTTGGCTGCTGGATTTGTCTTTATTGTATGATCTGGGGGGTTTAAAGGCTACTGGGGGCCCCTTTTTCACAGTCTTAGAAGTTGAAAGAAAACAAAAAAAGGACCAGTCACGAATGCACTGGTCCTTGCTCTCTTAAAGGGCCAGTGTCACCTTGTGACAAAGACCATGTGGCATAACACATCCAGGAGCCAAGGTAGAAGAAGCGTTAGAGGTGGAGAGAGAGGTAAGAAGTGAGGTACCTACCTTCTTCATTGTCAGACTGACTGAATGCTTTGGTTTAGTATTTGACCAATAGAGATGCCATGCTAGTCATGTTCAAGAAAGAAGAGAGTTTCAATCTAAATGTACTGCACCACAGCCAACATTCGGAACAGTCAGACCTACATAAGAAAATATACGGGTCATCTCCTATGAGAAGAAACCACTGGAAGGTTGAGGGGACACGAGAGCAAATCTATTGGCATAAAAATCAATGATGGGATGAACCAAACCTTCAGATCCGAACTCTGCAGCTAAATGTATTATCTCTATAACGGGGTGAAGCCAGCTTGTAATAACGCTGAGCAAATCCAAAGGTGCATTCGTACGGGGTGTTCAGATTATAGCAATAGGTTTCAGGCTTTGAACTCAGGTCCAGAGCCAGTGTGTGGGCTTTTGGTTCAAATCAGCCACTCATATTTTTTAAATCATCCTCTGAAAGGGGGCGGGAGGGCACATTTCCAGACTTTGAAAGAATGTCAGCTTGTTCCGTTCCTCGGCTAGAACAGTTGACTTCCTCACCTGGTTAAGAGGGTCGTAGGGGAAACAGCTAACTCATCACTTCTTTCTTTTTTCTTTTTTCTTTTTTTGTCAGTTAAAACTACAAAGAGACCCTAAAGAAGGTCTTATCCGTTCTTGTCAAACTTCAGTTGGGAACAGCAGGTAAAAGCAGCAGTTTGGTTTCTCTATTTCACCACGAGGGTGCTATAAATAGAAGCCTGTGAGTGTGGCTTTCTGGCTCTCTGAATACATATGCTTCACACCTTCTTCTCCAGTCCTTTTTTTTTTTTACACCCACATAAACATTTGCATGTCACCATACCCGCAGAGACATACATTTTCCACAACATGCACACCGAGCAAAAAAAAAAAAGGGGGTTACTCTGTGTGTGTGTGTTTGTGTGTGCTGCTAGTTTTATTCCCAAGTAAACACAGCTTCAGCAGCCCTAAAACAGAGGCCCTTCCCATGTCTGTGAAATCACTTTGCTCTCTTGGATTTCACATCTCACCAAACGTGTGTAAATGCTTCTCTGTCATGAAGCTGTGGCTTGACATTATTAATGGCGGTGCTGGTGCTGCTGCTGCTGCAAAGAGATGTGCAGTTTCAAAGCCCTGAAGAGCATTAAGAGGCAGGTTGACCCAGATCCTCAAAGGTATGTGAGCACCTAACTCCCATTGATTTCAATAGCAGTTAGGTACCTAAATGCCATTGTGCCGCTGGTCTGCTATGTTGGGAGTAAAGTGAATCCACCCCACCAGAAGGGGAGCTCCGGAACAGATTGTACCTTGGGGGCGGACTCAGATCCCTGATGTGGAAGGATGAGGGTGGGGCTACAGCTATCTGTATATTTCATCGCTCATGGCAACCTAGTTAAGTAGTGATCAGGACAGGTTATTGGTGCCTCCTGCAAGGTACTAAGCACTCTGAGCCCCCGTGGACTTCAAGCGATGGAAGGATCAGGCCCCTGCATCGCGTCAAGGCTGCTTCCTGTCAGAAGCTTCAAAGAGATGAAGCAAGGTGCAGCTGCTCTGTTTTCTGCTCACTGTACCAGGAGGAAGCTCTGGTTACTTTGCCTGTGTCAGAAAATCCAGCAACCACCCTGCAGAGCATGGCATTCTCTCGATTCTTGCAATAGTTTCACATTCTTTTTAATGTATCAGTCATTTTCATTTTTATATAACACATTCATCGCATTGTGCATAGTGGGGCAAAAATGAACTCCCCGGTTACTTTTCCAAAAATGAACCAAACGTTTTTTCTTACGCCAAAATGCAGCCTTTCAACCAGGCATCTTCTAGTCAGGGATCTTTGGGCTGACAGATTAATAACATGGGTCCAGCAGACTCATGTTCAGAGTTAGGGCTGGTTGAAGAGGGAATGTTTTTCAATTCTCCCCTCCCCTGGTTTTTCATAGATATTCAAATGTTTCTTGAACTTTCAAAATTCAAAAGATATTGGCCCGCTGGTTCAAAATGGAGGGAAGATAGAAAAATCCAGGCAAATTGTTTTCTTGTTTTTTGTTGACATTTGCTATCACGATGAGGATTTTCACAGAAATCTTGAATTTCAAAAGATGCTGCTAAGCTCTGTTTAGATTGTATTATTATTATTATTATTTAACGACCTCTCCTATTGAACTGACATGACACACCAATAGTAACTGAACCCTGCCTAGGATGACAGCCTCTTGTAATGCCTTGCGCTGCTGTATCCTGCCTGCACAGAAACTGAATAACAGCCTCCAAGAATTGTTTCTTTTATTGACTCATGTCCATGCACTGTGGGCAATGTACGTACCTTAGAAAAGGAAGTCTGTGTGTTAGTGAACTAGATCATGACCAAAAAACTGAAAAGGCCTATCCTAGTTTGTTTGTTCATTCATTAAGTAACAGCACTAACACCCTCCCTTTAAAAAAAGAAGAAAAAGAGAAAGAGGGGCAGAAAAGAAAGAAAGAAAGAAAGAAAGAAAGAAAGAAAGAAAGAAAGAAAGAAAGAAAGAAAGAAAGAAAGAAAGAAAGAATACTAGTCTCAGCTGAGTTAAACACAAAACCAGTGTTGATCAGTAAAACTAAAAGGAAGGGCTCAAATTAGGGGACTTTATCAGAGGACACTGAGTAAACATTATCATCCCAACCAACTGCTCTGCAGAACCCTACAGAGTTAGTGGACATTGCCTGGTTGAATTTTGCCCGTGATCCTTTTTCTCTGGAATACCGTAAACAGCCAAAAAGACCAGCTTATCCAAGATGCTGATTCCTGGATTTTTAAGGGTCCGTCGACACTGCAGTAAAAGCCCCACGGTACAGCTGTGGCTGGCCCAGGGCAAATGACTCGGGCTCGTGGGGCTGTAAAATTGCAGTGTAGGTGGTTTGGGCTGGAGTTTGGGCGCTGAGACCCCACAATGGCGGAGGGTCTGAGAGCCAGGGACGCAGCCCAGGCTCAAATGTCTGCATTGCTATTTTTAGCCTGAGCCTGACTCAGCTGGCCAGCTGGACTCTGAGATTCAGTACCCCAGGTTTGTTACTGCAGTGTCTACATAGTTTGGGCACTGGAGCACTGAAGCCCTGGGTAATCACTCAAGTAGCTAGCCTGTACGGAAGCCCATGCTGCTGCAGCTTTACTGCTCCAATACCCAAATTTACTAGATTAAAGTTAGCTCAGGCCCGTCTACACAAATCGCAATCTCGCCCCCGGATTGCAGTGTCGACATACCCTCAGTGATATTACGAGCAGGGTGCCCCGAAATAAAATGGTGCACGGATTAGCAGCAACCAGAGATTTTGCAGATGATGGGATGACGTTAGTAGCAGCAGCGTCTCCATTAGACGGTTTCCACCGTGAAAAATGTGTCTTACAAGCGTGTTTCACGCGGCACGTAACCGACGTCGCCGGAATGATGCTGCTTTACAGTAGCTGAGAATCCGGCCTGGTGGTGCAGTTTAGAAGACAAATGTGTGAAACGTCTTGCTCTGCTGTTTTAACTTGACTGCAATGTGTTTACAAGATAAACGAAAAGAAAATTGTTGTTTGTTGTTCAATATATCCCTCGCTCGACCTTCAAAGTGGCTTGTGTGTTCTGAACAGCAATCCAGGAAACAGCTCCGGGATAAATACTGCAAGTGAGACATCTTTCAGAGTTTCAGAGCGCTCAAGGCCAGAAAGGACCGTTGAGTCCGACCCCCTGTAAATTGAAGGCCATTAAATCTCACCCAGATACCCCTATGTCAAGCCCAATGCCTTTAGTTAAACCAAAGCATTGCAGTCCTCAGGAAACTAAACTGTCATGTGCCACAGGCAGAGGACAGGAGAGACCAAATGCCACCAATGCCTGAGATGCCAGCAGAGATGATTAGGTGAGATGCCCCGATGATCCTAGCAGGTGACCCATGCCCCTTACTGCAGAGGAAGGTGAAAACCTCCCAAGGTCTCCACCCATCTGACCTGGGGGAAGATTCCTTCCTGACCCCAACTCTGGTGACCCAGTGCATGTGAGTAAAACCCACCAGCCAAGCATGTAAGAAAGGGGATTCCTTGTATCGCATCACAGAACTGATGTACCCCACGCAGTGTCCCATAAATACATACTGGGAGGTAAATCCAAGGAATGCTCTTAGTTTCGGGACGCAGCATACAAAGACACATCCTCACAAGATGTTCCTGTTTTCCAGTGGCTCTCAGACTTTTCTAGTATCACGGACTCCTTTTTAATACCATGATCCCGCTGAATCCCTCCTCCTAGCTAACCAGGACTCCTTTCCATTTAGCAATATGGGAAGGGGGTAGTGACACCCCCATCACATACCTGTATGACACCGTAGGCTGAGTACCCTCACCGTATTCTTTGCCCTTAAAGAGGCATCGGCCAAGGTTGACAGGCCCAATAATGAACCATACAGTATGCAGAGCCTGCCTATCAAGGCTCTCCGACCATTTTGAAATTCAACCTCCCCAGCGTTTCTGTGAGGTGAGTAAGTAACAGTGGGGAGGGGAGCTCCCTGTAAATGGAGGAAGTGGAGGGAGGTACAGAGACTCAGCAACAGTAGGCGGGAGGGCGGTCAGCACAGCTGGCTTCAGGCGAGGAAGGAGGCTCACAGGAGTCCCTAACTATTCCCAGCCCATTCCAGCACCTCCAGGTCCTCCTGCATGCGCCTCAGCCCTATCCTGGGCTCAATAGCAGCTGCTGCTGCCCCTCTGTCCCCTTCCCCAGACACATGCGGAGCCCCCACAATATTTCCACTAGTCCCCTTGTCCCCCCAGTTCCACTGCCCCTGGTTTACAGCACGATAAACTGAGTCACAGAAAGGTGACACAACCCACCCTACGTCACACCATAGGTTCATAGATTCATAGATTCATAGATTATAGGACTGGAAGGGACCTCGAGAGGTCATCGAGTCCAGTCCCCTGCCCTCATGGCAGGACCAAATACTGTCTAGACCATCCCTGATAGACATTTATCTAACCTACTCTTAAATATCTCCAGAGACGGAGATTCCACAACCTCCCTAGGCAATTTATTCCAGTGTTTAACCACCCTGACAGTTAGGAACTTTTTCCTAATGTCCAACCTAGACCTCCCTTGCTGCAGTTTAAACCCATTGTTTCTGGTTCTATCCTTAGAGGCTAAGGTGAACAAGTTCTCTCCCTCCTCCTTATGACACCCTTTTAGATACCTGAAAACTGCTATCATGTCCCCTCTCAGTCTTCTCTTTTCCAAACTAAACAAACCCAGTTCTTTCAGCCTTCCTTCATAGGTCATGTTCTCAAGACCTTTAATCATTCTTGTTGCTCTTCTTTGGACCCTTTCCAATTTCTCCACATCTTTTTTAAAATGCGGCGCCCAGAACTGGACACAATACTCCAGCTGAGGCCTAACCAGAACAGAGTAGAGCGGAAGAATGACTTCTCGTGTCTTGCTCACAACACACCTGTTAATACATCCCAGAATCATGTTTGCTTTTTTTGCAACAGCATCACACTGTTGACTCAGATTTAGCTTGTGGTCCACTATAACCCCTAGATCCCTTTCTGCCGTACTCCTTCCTAGACAGTCTTTTCCCATTCTGTATGTGTGAAATTGATTTTTCCTTCCTAAGTGGAGCACTTTGCATTTGTCTTTGTTAAACTTCATCCTGTTTAACTCAGACCATTTCTCCAATTTGTCCAGATCATTTTGAATTATGACCCTGTCCTCCACCATGAGGCAATCAGGAGTAGAACCCAAAAGTCCTGGCTTCGAGCCCCTCATCTAAGTGCTAACAATACCAGCTATACTAAAATTAAGTATAATTACATCATTTCTTTATGGCCTCCGAAGTCCTTGTCTTTTAAGAAAAAAAACATGGGGCATCTCAATAATGTATTATTTAAACACCCAAAGCATTCATCCCACACGTGACCCATCCAGAATAATGGAAACACACAGGCGTGCACCGCAAACCAGCACTCGTGCATACAATACAAAGCAGCGGGCACGCACGTTACACAAGAATTCATGAAGCAGTTCTTGGGGGCCAAGAAAGAAGTACTACCTGAGAGGGAAGCTGGGTTTAGAGAGGTTTTTTCCCAGGGGCCAAGAGGAAAGCGGCATTTGGGAGGGAGATTGGGCTGGGAAATAATGTCAGCAGAGGTGGGTGGAGTGATTATGTTGGAGCCGTGTTTCTTGGGAGCCTGGAAGACGAGCAAGAGGACGACTGAAGTGCAATCATGGTGCTGGAGGGCTTGGGAGACAAGCAGTAGCTGGGAGGGGATGATTGGGCTGGAGCCATGGTCCTCCGGCAGCTGGGAGAGAAGCCACAGATGGGAGGGGATGTTTGGGCTCATGCCATCACTCTCTGGGGTGTGGGAAAGAAGCTGCAGGTGGAGAAAGGATAATTGGGTTGCAGCCGGGGTTCTCGAGGGTGTGGGAGAGCAGCAGCAGCTGAGAGGAGCGGGTTGGAGCCATGGTTCTTGGGGTCTAGGAGAGACGCAGCAACAACGAGGGAGGGTGGAGGCATGGTTCTGAAAGCCTGGGAGAGCAGCAGGAGGTGGGGGATGGAATGGGGTGGAGCTGTGGATTTCAGAGACATAGGAAAGAAGTGGCAGCTAAGAGGAGTTAATTGGGTTGCAGGCCAGTTGAGCATGGAAGGAAAGTCAGGATTTTTGTTAGTCTCTAAGGTGCCACAAATACTCCTGTTCTTCTTTTTGCGGATACAGACTAACACGGCTGCTACTCTGAAACTTAATATTGTATATGATTTTGTATATATGATTTGATATGTAATTGGAGTTTGTTCCCAGGGGGAGAGAAGGAGAAGCTTGAGGAGCTTATTGGGGTTTTCCTTCACTCAGGTTCCATCTAGGAACTGGAGCATGAAGGTTCTGAGAACAGAGGTTGTTCTCTCAGCATCTCCGGCCTTGGTGGAAATAGGAGACACCCGACATTTTGCTACATAGCCAGTTGTGAAGAAATTTCCAGCCCCACTAGCAGACCCAGGAGGTTCAGGCATTTTGGATAAGCCTCCAGGTTTCTGAGGCCTCACCCAAACCTCCGAACCTTTTCAGGATCTGCCACACAACAACCTGCCAACATGGATCATGTTCCTTGGCTATTAAAGTGTATGGGACTTTTTCAGCTTTGTAGCATAGATCAAAGAATCATAGACTCATAGGACTGGAAGGGATCTCAAGAGGTCATCTAGTCCAGTCCCCTGCACTCATGGCAGGACTAAGTATTATCTAGACCATCCCTGACAGGTGATTGTCTAACCTGCTTTTAAAAATGCTCAATGATGGAGATTCCACAGCCTCCCTGGGCAATTTATTCCAGGGCTTAACCACCCTGAGAGTTAGGCAGTTTTTCCTAATGTCCAGCCTAAACTGCCCTTGCTCCAATTTAAGCCCATTGTTTCTTGTCCTATCCTCAGAGGTTAAAGAAAACAATTTTTCTCCCTCCTCCTTGTAACAGCCTTTTATGTATTTGAAAACTGTTATCATGTCCCCTCTCAGTCTTCTCTGCTCCAGACTAAACAAGCCCAATTGTTTCAATCTTCCCTCATAGGTCATGTTTTCTAGACCTTTAATCATTTTTTTGCTCTTCTCTGGACTTTCTCCGATTTGTCCCCATCTTTCCTGAAATGTGGCACCCAAAACTGGACATAATACTCCAGTTGAGGCCTAATTATGAGCATTACATTATCTCCTCCCTGAGGAGTTCACAGCCTGGCCTAAGCAAATGCAATACAAATTATAAATGACCAGATGCAAAATTGGAAGCAGAAAGCAATGTAAAGTAGATTAGCATCAAAAAGTGGGGTGTAATGGGGGGGGGCATTAAAAAGGGGGTTGGAAGAAGGAAGTCTCCTGGACCTGATCCAAAGCTCACTGAAGTCAGTGAGATTTTCCACTGACTTCAGTAGGGTTTGGATCAAGCCCCCAGTGCAGAAGAAGAAGGAAGCAAATCCAAGTGGAGGGACTGGCATATGGAGTAGAACACAAACGGGAGAGGATTCAGGGCCACATAGGGAATGAGAGATAGATATCATCACAAGCAGGGTTGGTGGGAGTCTTGAAGCTGATGTGGAGGACCTTGAACTGCATGAAAAACGAGAGGAAGCCAGGGAAGGGATTTGAAGAAGGCGTTGCTGTGGACAGAGCAGCAGATGAGGAAGGAGATTTTAGGAGCAGTGTTTTGGGCAGAGAGATGAGATGCAAGGAAGCCAGAAGAGAAGCGGGTGTAGCAATCAGTGCTAGGGATGACTAACATGTACACCAGTTAAAATATGATGGTATGGGTCGTCTTTGTTGTAAATTCAATTGTACTCCCAACATAAAGCAGTCACTCTTCCCACAACACACCAAACACCCTCCTTCCCAAAAATGTTGTCCAAAGGTTTCAGTAGGCAAGAGGAAACATGTATGTCTCAATGAAAAACCATCCTGAACCTTTGTCAAAAGTTCATACCTAACCCAAACTGTTTTTTTTTGGTTGGTTTTTGTTTTTGTTTTTTTGAGGTATGAAACTTAATTTTTTGCACATCTCTGCACTTCCATTTCTAGTCCTGGCCAAAGAAAGGAAATACCAAAATGCCAGGAGAAAAGTGAATCTTGTGGTAATAATTAATTAATGGAGATATCCTCTCTCCTAGAATGGGAAGGGACCTTGAGAAGTCATTGAGTCCAGCCCCCTGCCTTCACTAGCAGGACCAAGTACTGATTTTGCCCCAGATCCCTAAGTGGCCCCCTTAAGGATTGAATTCACAATCCTGGGCTTAGCAGGCCAATACTCAAACCACTGAGCTATCCCTCCCCCCTTAATAAAAGGAGTATTTCTACCCTGCCTTAATAAAGAAAGTGATGGAAATCCCACAAGGTTCCCAGCATTATATCCAGCTCAAACATGTTCATATACAATATTAAAAATTCTGACTTTCTTCCATGCTCAACTGGCCTGCAACCTTGCATCTCCCGACAAATCTGTGCAGGTTTAATCTCACAAGGCAAACAAGTCTGCCCAATTCTCTTCTCACTAGCCAGGGTGTAAATCAGGAGTAAGCCCACTGATGTCAATGGAGTTACACCTGTGTAATGCCAGAATAAAAGGAGAAGACCATCCTGGGTGCTTTTTATGGATTGTTTTTGGACAGCAAAACAAACATTTTTGAAAACTGTAATATTTGCTAGAGATAACTGTGGGGAAAACTGACAACTTCTTATTTCTGGTCTTGGTGTCATGTGTTTTTTATCTGTAAATGTAGAAATCTGATCCAGGATTGAAAGTCTTATAATCTTATGTGGATTGGCTATTGTCAGGTTGCAGAAAGTTACTAGAAGAGATATGAAGCTTTCTTCCATATCATCTTTATCTGGTAACTGCTCAGAAGATAACAGATTCATTTGTAATGCCCAGAGTCATTGGTTTTGCATAGGTGTAATCCAGGAAAGAATTAGTTACCCTTGTGTTTTTGTCATGTTGAAATTCTGTTTATGCAGGTCTATTTACATGGTACCATGTATGTCTTAGTTGCTGATGTGTCTTTCCATTTATATTGAATTGCATTACAGGACACGTGTGTTCAAGATTATAGCTGTATTTCTGGTCTGTGTTTTCTTTTTTTTATCAGTAATTAGCAATAAAGGAACCATGGAACCAATTAACAAAGGATTTTTATGAGACTGCAAGAGTGCAAGCCAGAAATAAAATTTGCACCTGCTATCTGAGGATCTCTATATGCAGGAAGCAAACATGACGAAATGAACACTCACACCACCTCTGTGTAACAGGTGGGTATCATTATCCCACTGTCACTGATGGGGAAACTGAGGCCTAGACAGTGCCATTGTGGGGAGACCCCACGGGGCCCCTGTTTGAGAGAGCCCCCAAACCCATGGCATTTGAGTGAGTGGTGGACGGGCCAAACTTGAGTGGTGCTGCAATCCTGTGTGCCGATTCGCCCAGAGCAGGGAGCTGGGCCCAGCCCCACGGGACAGAAGCCACTGTTGTGGGATGAGTGTGGGGCGGGCTCACTCTCCAACACTCCCTGGGTCTCTTTCATCACTGTGGTAATTCTTTTGGAAGTGTGGAGAGCCGCCATTCCAGATTTTGCCCTGGGCATAGAGAGATTAAGTGATTTACCCACACAAGATCTATGCTGGCAGGAAAACAGCCAAACAGATCTACTGACTCCCAGGAGTGCTTTGTCACACGTCCATCCTTCTCCTCACACCCTTTTTAAGAGGCTGGGTTGTCACTGCAAGTGCAGGTTGTTGAAGATGTAGTAACTTTTCAAGCATCAGAAACATCCACAGTGGTAGTTTGTGGCAGGACAATTCTAATATTCAATCCCTGCTAATGCAAGCAGTTCACATTCCCCACTGATGGAAGATTCCTCTTTTGGTAGATTACCCTGGAAAGGTACATGGTCTGTTATTGTACAGAATGCTGCAGCGTGTCTCCTTAGCAGACCAGTCCTCCATTCCACTGGCTTCCAGGGGAATATCAGGTCAATTTCAAGGTCATAATCCTTATCTTCAAGACAGGCGAGGTAAGTCTATACAGCCCAAAAAAAAAACCCCCCACAGCAGCAGGTCTCAGGCTCACACTATGGTGCTAAAAGCAGCCATGTAGACGTTCCAGCTCAGCTTGGAGCTCGGGCTATGACGCCTGGGGAGAAGGATGGGTTTCTGTAGACCCAGGTTCTGCGACTTGCTACCGGGGTTTTTCTTGTGTTTTTTCCTTTTTTGCTGTGGAGAGGTACCCTCCGTGGCCTTGGCCTACAATATCTAAAAGATCATCTAAGCTGCCTGGGAGGAACAACATCGTGGTTGACAACTCCACCCCTCAGACACAATGCAACTTTCTACCATAAGGGTAAAGCTTGTCTGGGCAGGTATTGGAGCTCTCTTGGGGGCTGGTGTAAGACCGTGGAATGAACTTCCCTGAGAACTAAGGACCATTGCAAACCTTACCTCCTTCCACTCCAAGTGCAAGGTACATTTCTTTGATTTGTCTTCTCTGACCTAAATACAAAGCAGTGTACATATTTAAAACACAAACAAACCAACCCAAATAAAAACCCTACCATAACAAAACACTCCACTGCACACACAATTCTCTCCCTGGGGCGAGGATGAGAGAGAGAATGAACTGCACATGACGCTACTGGAAGGCACTCGAATATTACGGTGATGAGGGTGGAATGAGAATTTATATAGAAAAGAATTCTTATGTGGCTATCCATGCCCATATCTGAAATATGCCTGGGACAAAGTCCACCCAAAATCAGTGTAAAGCCACATCATCCCATTACACTTTTAACAACATATTATGCAGCTAACCTATGGTGTACCATTCTTCCCTGGCAGACTAGCCACGGGGAAGGAAGGGTGTCTATGTGAGTTTGTCCAGCTTCAGAATGGAGTTTAATGAGGTAGCATAACCCTTAACTCACAACTGAAGCATCCATTAGCAGGTTACATTTTCACAGCATCGAGGCAATACATTTCATATCATTTTCCAAATCCCATTTAACATAAACCATTTATTTTTTCTACTTTTCCCACAAGGGCTTTAATGCAGGATTTGGACACCTTTCAGAAGGCTCGTGTGATGTAATGCGGCCGAGAGACATAACAATACATGTGGAGTTTGGGAAATCTTTTCTAACACGAATAAAAATAACAGCTTTTTTCAAAAGACACTTTTTTAACTGGGTGGCAAGGATTCCTCACCCCCATCCCCCAAGTGTTAGATCTTCATATAGAGTCTAATCCTCAACCAAATGGCCAAAACAGGTGGTCTTGTGGTTAAAGGAGTGGTGTAGAACTCAGAAGATCTGGGTCCAGTTCCTAGCTCCATCGACCTTCATGACTTTTGTTTCAGTTCCCCACTCATAAAATTAAGCTATGGGTGTGTTCTCTTCCCGTCCCACATTCCTTGTCTATTTAGATTGTAAGCTCTTTGAGTCAGGAACTGGCTCTGACTATGTGTATGTACAGCACCTAGCGCCATGGGGGCCTGATCTCAGTTGGGGTGTCTAGCTGCTATTATAATGCAAATAATAATCATCCTGAAAAGAGCTAAGCACGTGCAACTCCCACTGATTCCAGGAAGAGTGTAAGTGAGCATAAGTGCATCTCTGTGAATCAGGCCCGTAGAAGGTCAATATCTGGAGATTCCATAGGTTTGTACTGGGCAATTGCCCCCTGTCCTGAAGGCTAGTGTGGTGCAAGTTTCTATTCTGTCACCTCTCATGTTCAACATGCGTGTGAGGCTGCTATAGTTTCAGCTGATTAAGGACTGACCCCAGCCTGTTGCAATATTGTTACAATTTACACAATGAGTTTGGGCCTTTTTTCCTCTCTCTCTTTGCAAATCGTTCCCAAGCCAATCCCGATCTGACCCATCCTATCTAGTATTCATAAGTGTTAACGATTTTCAGCCTCTGGGCTTGTTTGCAAACTGTTCACTTGGACTATTCACTGTTTTTTATTGGCAGTGTGTGAATGGTCACCTATGTCCCGTGGTATTGCTTCCACTCTAGGGGGATGTCTGTACTGCATTCAGAGGTGTGACCGCAGCATGTAGGCATACCCAGTCACACTAGCTTTAATCTAGCTAGTGAAGCAAAATATAGCAGTGAAGACATACATGGCAGCACTGGTTGTACAAGTCCGCCAGAAACCCTGCATCTGTACTCACATTCCTGGTCCATGCAGGGGTCTGGGATGATACATTTTCACTGCTGTTTTTAGCGGTGCTAGCTAGAATAAAGCTAGTTGGGGTGCACCTGCCCGAGCTGCAATCCCATACACCTATCACTGGGCGACTGAATCTTTTTTAAACAGCACAACAAATGGACATTTCCTTCATACATTTTCCAACTGAGTATTCACTTAGTAAACTTCTGGGATTTGCATGACTAAACGGGACACTGTCCGAAAACTCATGAACAGTTAAGAATGAGAAAGGTTCTGCCACCCTTGCCCATGTTTAGTAGTAATTTACTCCATGAGCAAGCCACAGATCCTCAAAGGTGTTTAGGCGCCTAACTCCGCTTGATTTCAATGGGAGTTAGGTGAAATCAAGGGGAGTTGGGGGCCTAAGTACCTATGAACATCTGGTTCTAAGTCCCATCTATGATAAAGAGGCCACTTGAGAACCACTCAAGCTGAGTGGAGGTATCAGAATCTGGCCCAGTGTGAGTCCATGAATAACAAAGGAGCGAACCCACCATTATCATGAATGAAAATATTTGTGAACCTTTGCTAGTGCCATTCAGCCAGTTCTAAGTGAGTGTAAAGACCTCGGGATTTGACCTGCTGTCATTTAATATGTTCTGAAATCCAACTCTGTACAGAAATGGAAGATGTAATGTTGACGGAAACATTGGAAAAACAATGGTATTGGCTTTCCCAAAAAGAAAATAATTGGACCATTAACCAAAAAGTGAATAAACCATATTTGACAAGAAAGACAGAGCCATTTGGCTAGAGAAAGATGTATTTTTTAAAAAAAAACCTTTTCAAATATTTGTTTTTTCTTTGAAAGCTTGATAGCAATTGTAATTGCATGTGTCTACATGGCAGATGGGCCAAGATAAATTGTAGTAATTCTCATATAATATTGTAAAATCAACTTCCAAGAGAATGTCTGATACCCATTAAATCCCAAAAGTTCACTAAATAAAAGCCACCACCTACCATTTGCTTGCTTAGATCACTTCTGCATAGGCTCACACTCTATGAGTATTTGCAGGGTGTAGCACCAAAGAGGCAGAAGAATTGGTCAGGATGTTTCAAGGGGACATGACTACCAGTGATGCTCTCTCTCAGGCCAACAGATGTTGTGTGAAGATGCTGAGGGGTGCAGGACTTTCATCCATTTGTCTACTCTGACTCTGCCATCACCACATGAGGTTAGGTTGGGTAATTACCTCTTAGCAGCCCCAGTGCACTTTTTGCAACCCCCAGCTCCATCAGCCAAGGTGTCTTTTGGGTGAGTCCCAGTCTGTTTGTCCCTTGTCTTGGAAATGGCTGGTTCAGGGAGGGTGATATAGCAGAGTTAGCATGAAGTTGTGTGTGGAGAGGGCATCAGGGAAGGTTCCATTTTCCCATGAATGGAGAGAGCTTATGTTCATCCCTGGAGGGAGCTAGAGAAGGCTGCAGCCCTAGGAGATCTGTGACAGATCATCTGTCCCTTTGATGGGTTCCACTTGGAAGTGGCTGAGAGGATGCAGGTGAGGTGCTGGCAGTTGTCCATGTGCTATGATGCCTTGAGGAGGGAGGAAAGATAGGGGGGATCTATCCTGCTAATGGAAGAACATGACAGTAGGGGAGTAGGGGACCACTGACAGCAACCAAAAAGACAATTGGTCAGGATTCCCCTTTGCTGTGATTTAGCTCAACAGGTTGACCTAAGAAAGCTGCAGCAATGAAGCCCAGATGAACAAAGACTCTTCCCTGGAATTATTGTTTCGGGGGAGATCAGTTGGCAAAAAGGTCATCACCATCCATGATCGCCCCTGATCTCATACCATGACTGAGACCTAATTGAATGATGTGGCTGGTCTAGTTTTGGCCCAGCTCATCTCCCGTCTGTTCTTTACATTTCATTAGCCCAGTGAAGGTCATTAAGGTGTGATTATATTCATCCATGAAGATGCTGTGATTATATGCATCATTGAGGCATGGGATGCTCCACTCAGGATTAGCAGTTGTTTGAGCACATTTTGTCTCTTCTGGCAACATTATCTTTAGGATGAAGGTGGAGTGCAGGCCACCTCCATATTGAAGTGGAACTCTTATTGGTATCTAGGAGCTGGAGTCTGGTTTGTGTCATGTATGGTGCCAAGAAAGGCTCAGTTGGTTCAACAACAGTCTTTGCCTTCAGAGCATGACCAAGAGTTTGCACAGTCTGCATCTTTCTTGAACTGTCAATGTCCTGGCCCCCTGGAATGTCCATGGTGTTATTTCCTGGTTTCTTCTAGCTGGCTTTGATCCTTCATGAGACAACTCTCTGGGACAAAACTGGCATAAAGTAGGAGTGAATCTGGCCTTTCTGAAATATCTTTAAAACTGTAGGATTATTCAAAGATAATTTGGAGGTAGAGATGCCTAAGATGATGATTTTGTGAGACTTATACCTCCATGTGCCCCAGACTTCAGGAGACTATGAACTCCACGGATTTGTGGAGCGGCTATAGGGAATATACATGGACTTGATGTTGTTTGAGGGTTAGAGCTGGAATTTTACAAGGTGATAGCAGTTCTTTTGCCATAGACTGTTAACTCGTGCAGACACGAACTGAGAGAATCCAGGTTTCTCAGAAGTGCTGCTGTGCCTCCAGATTGATGCTAATGGATGGTGAGGGAGCTTTTACCTCCCTTACTACTTCTCTACTGCTTTAGTGCACCAGCATAATTGTTACTGTCCGGTGGCATTGACTAAATGCCTCTGAAGCACCCTCATTCTGTAGAAGATCATGGATGATTAAATGTTTCCTTTCCCACAGCCTGTCCCACCTCCTGCAGCCATGGAGACGATGTGAAGAGAGAGGAACCCCATCATTGGCCGTGGCAGAATGAACCCCTAATGGGAGGGGGTGCAATATGCTTTCAGGCCAATCATTAGAGTTGGCAAGTCTATTTGCAATGAACAATTAATCTTAAGAATTCTGCCCCTCCTCTGTTCCCCTGGTGTCCCTGACCATCTTCTGCTTCTGCTTCTTCGTCTTCTTTTTGAACATTTTATGTGAATAAATCTTAGCCTATGGATCACACTAGAACCATCTACAGCGAGTATTCATTCACTATTCATTCACCAAAGTAGTTGTTTTTCCTCCCTAAGTGAATGCCTGTAAATATAGTACAGTAGCTTCAGACACAAATACATGTACACTTGCAGACAGGTGCATTGGGGCAGAGATGTCCATATCTGAATGCAAATATGCATATTAAAGCCACTTCCATCAATAGCTCAGTGGTTTGAGCATTAGCCTGTTAAACCCAGGGTTGTGAGTTCAATCCTTGAGGGGGCCATTTAGGGATTTGGGGAAAAATGGGTCTGGGGATTGGTTTGGCTTTGAGTAGGGGGTTGGACTAGATAACCTCCTGAGGACCCTTCCAACCCTGATATTCTATAAAACACTTACCTCACAGATTAATCATTTCAAATCTCCAAATTCCTCACTTCTCCAAAGGATGGTGTGGTTTAGTGACTCAGGAACTGTATGTTCATATCCTGCTACAGACTTCCTGTGTGATATTGGGCAAGTCCCTTAATCTCTGTCTTGTCTCTTTCAACTGGAAATTCTGCATGGCAGGGTCTGTTTCTTACTTTGTGTCCGTACAGAGCCCGACACCATGGGGACTCTGCTCTCAGCTGGGGTCTCTAGGTGCTACAGTAATGTGAATAATAATAATTGTGTGAACACATCCACCCCTGCCTGAATGTCTGTGAACACTGTGGGAAAAGGAGGGATTACAAATGCCATTGAACTGAATTCACTGCTTTAATTTTCATGAATGAGCATGGGTACTTTAGGTAGTATCCACCCAGCTCTCCCAAACATTAAGAGACAGTTCCTAGTCCCATTAGTGTTAAATGACAAAATCCTGTTGATTTCAGTGGGACCAGTATTTTTTTCCTCATGGATCACTTGTGGTGGAGGCCCACAGATTTTTTTTTTTTTAATCATTTTCATAACGAGGATGAAGAACGGTCAAGTGGAACAGCCTCAGGTTCAGAGATTTATAACTGTTAAGCCTAGGAGGGACCATTATGGTCATCTAATTTGACCTGCCACCTAATGCAGGCCATAGAATTCTCTCCGGCAATTTCTGCATCAGGACTATAACTTCTGGTTGGGCTAGAGCATATCTTTTAGAAAGAGATGTCCAGGCTTCGTCATTGGCAGTCTGGTGGCTCCCATCCCCTGGTCGGCCTTTAGCAGATTAAGCAATTGAATATGAGCCTAAATCCAGGGATAGGCTTCAACTGATGATCATCTGGCTCAGAGGTGAGAGTATTCCTCACCTGAGCCAGACAGATCCCACCCCCCTCACTTGCATTCTGACATCTCCATCAATACCAAAGGGCCTCATTAACTGGGTAAAAAGCGACTCTTAAGGAGGTTTAATTTAAAACACGCATGCCGTTCTCCTATCCCTTTGAGGAGATCCTGTGGGATAATTTAAAGTCTCCTTCTTATACAAACACTACCATCATTTCCCCTTAGTAACAATAAAAGGACAGTCAAGCTAAGTAAACAATCCCCTTTGGAGCTGTGTCAAAGCAGGAAGGTTCTCCATTCCTCCAGTGCGGGCTGCAAATTCTTTGAATTATTGTTTGTATTAATAACAACACTGACTATAACAAAAGACAAGAACAGGAACTTCCTCAACAAACTTATTAAATGTCGGTAATGAGTGAGTCGATGTTGCTGACGTCGAACGGGCGGCGGGTTGACAGAGTCGAAAATAGTGAAGCCAGATCTTCAGCTGCTGTAGTTCCACTAAAGTAAAATAGAAACTTTGCTGATTTACACCAGCTGGGGGGAACCCTGAGCAGTAATGGCATTTTGGGCTTAGTGCCCTTCATCCAAGATCTCAAACTCCTATTAGTTAACCTCGCATTGTCCAGGGTATTATTGCACCCATGAACATGTTGGAAAACTGAGGCCCAGGGAGGGTAAATAATGAAGCCAAAGTCACACAGGGGCAGAGCTGGGAATAAAACCCAAGTGTCCTGACTCTCAGTTCCCTGCTGTAAGTACTAGATCGGATTTCCTCTCCCTCTCTGAGGGTACGTCTACACTACCTGCCAGATTGGCAGGTAGCGATCGATCTATCGGGGATCGATTTATCGCATGTAGCGTAGACGCGATAAATCGATCCCCGATCACTCTCCCATCAACTACTGAACTCCAGCTTGGTAAGAGGTGGAAGCAAAGTCGATGGGGGAGCCGCGGCCATCGATCCCGCGCTGCGAGGATGCAAAGTAACTGATTCTAAGTCGATCTAAGATACGTCGACTTCAGCTACACTATTCTCGTAGCTGAAGTTATGTATCTTAGATTGATCCCCCCCCTCCTCCCCGCGTAGACCAGGCCTCAGACATTTACTTTGCATCTGCACAATTTCTAATTCTTTTCCCTCTTTCCCTTATTTCCCACCCTGTGCTCCGCCCCCAATGAAACCTCACCTCAGCATCCTTCTATCTGAAGAGGAGCTCACGGGTCTTTCAAAGCCCAGCAATGGCAAACTATAATCAACTGCTAAGTAATGCAAAGCATGCCACTCCCTACATCACCAAGTGCCAACTGTACTGACGCTGCAGCCCCGACTAGACCAAGAAACTAGAGAGCAGGTCTGGGTTAGCCAGAGGGGAGCACTACCACCAGCCCTTTACTTTTCCAAATCAAAATTAATCTGCCACGGCTTAGCGAGACCATTTTGGTTCTCAAGTTAGTTCCCGACAGAACACATTTCTCATTCAGCAAATATACAGTGCCATCGTAGTTATGTTATTTTTCTCCAGTTCCCCATCTTCTTGCCTTCAGCTCAAGGGGCAGGACTCACTTTAAAGTCAATTAGGAGCGATCTCTAAGGTACTGCCACTCGCAAGTGATAGTGTTCATGACTCAAGAGATGGCACTCTCCCCTCTGCCAGTGTAGAACCAATGGCACAACATGGTGTGTGGGGGGAGCCTATCATTCGAGGTGCTGTCATGCCGATTAAAAGCAGAACCAAGGTTAGCACCCTTCGAGGCTATTAAGGTTGGGATTCTCAACTGTCCTGAGAGAGTTAGGAGGCCGTCTTCTGCTGAAAGTCAATGGGAGATGGAGTTGGGGCCCACCTTGCATTGACTGTCAATGAGAGGTGGGTGCCTTGGTCTCCTTTGAAAATCCCAGTCTACAGACCCTATGGGATTTTTGAAAAGGTAGGACTGTCCTGGTGTCCAGACTAAATTCCGACTGGATACTTTCCTTTCTGCCCACCTAAATTCCTCCTGCTCTTGTGCGGTGCTGCAGTGCTTCGTTAAACATCTGCCATGTTCAGCCCCAGAGTTGGCTGCATTTCAGCAGCGGGCAAAGTCCCAAATACAGTTTGTAAAACTCCCTTGTTACATTTGGAAAGTGATTTGAGATGCTGCTGGTTAAAAGGGAATATATAAATGGGAGACGATTTGCCTTTGAACACTAGTACAGCAGTTCTCAACCAGGGGTCTGCACCCTGCTGGGGGGGGGCCTGCAAACTGGTTTCAAGGGGCCATGGCAGCCCACAACTAAAGCCCCACACCCCGAGCCCCTGCACTCCAAACCCTGGCACCTCCTGCAGGGCTGAAGCCAGGAGCAGAGCCACGCAGACCCCCGAGCCTCATCACTCCCTGCAGGGGTAAAGCCCAATGCCCCGAATCCTGGCATCCCCCACGGATCTAAAGCCTGGAGCCCTGGTGCCCCCAAGGGGGGGAAGCCTTGAGCCCCCTCCTGCACCCAGACCTCAGAGGCCCCCACTCCACCCCGACCACCCACCACCCACCCAGTGGCTGAATTCCAAAGCCTTGTAGGGCTAAAACCCTGACCCTTCCCACCTCCAAACACACACGGTGGCTGAAGCCAGGATCCCCAAGACCCCTCTGCTTGGCCCTGGAGTTTTTATAGTATGTTGGGGGGGGGGGACGGCTCAGAAAGAAAAACATTGAGAACCCCCGCACTAGTAGATGGCCTTGTGATTAAAACACTGCATTAGCACTCAGGAGAGTCATGTTCTGTTTGACTTAGGCACGTCACTTTACCTCTGTGTACCTCAGTTCCCCTTCTGTAGAATGGGAATAAGAACCCATTGTTTATTTAGATTGTAAACTCCGTGGGGCAGGGATGTTTCTTACTATGTTGTATAGCGCCTACCATGATGGGTTCCTCACATTGATTGGAGCCTCTGTCCTACCATACTATAACTAGTAACAGTTATAGAAAGAAGAGGGGTATGTCACTAAAAACCCCAACATGATTTAACACAGTTTACAAAGAAACTGTTGTGATTTGTGTCCCAAGCACAAACTCCCTCCCCCACCAGTTTCCTAGTAATAGCACACGGATGGACTGCCTAGCTTTAACTTTAAACACTCTGGGTTCCAGCTGATGGTTCTGTTATGCTATTTGATAAACAAAGCATAGTAAGCCCATGTAACTCGACAGCAAAGCCAAAAAAAACCCTACTGCTTCTCCATCTCTTCACTGGGATTTGCTCCCACTGAGGGCTACGAACCATCTAAGCCAGTTAAGTGGCTTGCCGTTGCTGTTTTGCCCCAAATGACATCACCGTTTGGCTTTCTGAACATACCTCTTTGGCTCTAGCCCTTCTGGCTTCTCTCCATGTAAACAGGGCCTGATTAATGTTGCAGAAGCAGGGCTGTGAATCACGTATTCCATTCTCTTATGGGAAGTCAGAATGTCAATTTTTCCTAGTTTTGAGTGCAGAGAATGAGGATATTTAATGCAGAATCCCTAGCAACGGACACAGAAACTGCAGCTTGAGCCCGCAGCTGCAAGCTTCCCAACATACTTTTCTGTAACAGCAGCTGATGAATCACTGGCTGGAAGACATGCACTTGAAAAACCGAAACTGCATTCACCGATTCTGTCTCTGACCCAGCCACAAGCACATTACAAGAGCATTCTTTGATAAGGAGAGAACACACACACACAAATCTCCGCCCTGCCATTTAGAGCCTGAATGGCAGTGCGCTGTACGGCCACAGATGTTCAATCTTCAGCCCTGGGTGGTGGCGTTTTACTGCCCATGGCACCCACTGCGGCTGACATGTCCAGCTGCTCGCCACGCTGAATGTCTCTCTGATCTTTAGGCTTGTAAAGGCGACAAGGTTAAAAACGCGACTGGCTTTGCAGAACAGTTCATGTAGCCTGTGACAACACTATTCCCTCCCCTCTTAGAAGGCAATCTGCATAGCCTTTGAAACAGAAGATCCACACTTTGAAACAGTCCTCTAAGAATTCATGTGTACAGTGAACCAAGGCAACAAGACAGCAGAATGCCCCATAAAAGGCTCCTTGAAACAGGTGGAGTGCAACACTTTGCCTAAACAAGGTTGACTTGAGGGGGTAGGTACCAGTGGCAAATGACAAATAAGTAACACTCTGACATGTTTTGTTTCCTGGTCATGCTCTGACTAACTGTACAGCATACAAACAAGAAACCCAGATAGTGGTTCAAGGAAAGACCGAAGCATGGGAGTGCTTGTTTGCAGAAAAGCAATTTTCCTACTTAAATGTAGTTGACTATTCCCTAACCAATAACACACTCTGTTGCCTGTTTTCCAAAGCACCCAAGTGACTGAGGAGCACAAGTCCCATTGACTTTCAATTGGACATGAGCTCCTAAGTCACTTGGGTGCTGTGGAAAATCCCAACCAGTGTGAAAAACTTTTAGGCTGAAATTTGTTCACATAAGAGCGAGGTATTAACAATTACCCTTATTGTTGTGGTTATTAATAATGATCATTGGGAAAATACTTATGACTTGGGGATGCATTCACAGAAATCAGAATCAAGTGTTTAAAAATAGGCAAAAACATTTATTATTAATTATGATGATGATGATTATTTCAGGAGCACCTGAGGTCCCTAATCCGTCTATAGGGCCTGTTGTGCTCAGTGCTGTACAAACACTCAGGAAGTTACATTCTCTGCCCTGGAGAGACCTCACCTCACCATCCTTTAAGCTGAAGAGGAGCCCACAGACCTTCTTTCAGAGCCCAGCCACGACAAACCTTAATCAACTGCTGAGTAATAGAAAGCATACCACTCACTGCTCCATTGGGTGCGAAATGCACTGGCTCTACAGCACACTCAGGGCGTACTTGAGCATTTATCGTACAATGTAAGTGTATGTCAACACAGCAACAAGACACCCAGAGCTGCCATGCGCTAGCCCACTTAGGTTGTGGGGCTCGGGTGCAGGGCTGTTTCACTGCTGTGCAGACTCCCGGGCACGGGCTGGAGCCTGGACTCTAGGACCCTGTGGGGTGGGAGGGTCCCAGACCTCAGACTCCAGCTGGAGCCAAGAAGTGTACACAACTATGAAACAGCCCCATAGCCTGGGAGCCCAAGTCGGCTGGCACGGGCTAGCCTCAGATTTTTCTTTCCTGTGTAGACATACCCTCAGAGCTTGATCCTGCAAACATTTATTCACATGCTTAACTTTACTTTCCTGAATAGTCCCACTGAAGCCAATGTTGCTACTCATGTGACTAAAGCTAAGCATGTGCATGTTTGCAGGATCGGGGCCAAGTGTTTCTGTAACTCAGCTAAGGGATAGAGAGGCTTCTTTCCGCATTCTCTCGCTATACAGAAGCACTGAAATATAGGGAACCTCCCTTGGAAATTTCCCAGTGCTTGAAGACATTGACTGTCTTTGACCTGTGTTGCTATTTGCACTTTCCAAACCTTGAGGAGACGTGTGCGAGGATCCCTGTCTGCGTGCAGTGTATCTGGCTGGCCCAGCTCCAAAGCACGGGCAAACAATGAGGAAGTTAGGAAAGGCACAAAGTTTGCCACTCAATATAAACCACATTAATTTCAGAAGATCAAAGATCACACTCGCTCAGTGTACTCATACCAGGGCTTCAGAAACGTCTGGGAAGATTTTTACGTAACTCACATGCCACACGGGTTGTTTTGGAGCCATTCATAACGGATGCAAAAGAAGTGTCATGAAAGTTGATACAATTTGTCAGGCAGATGGAGGCATGAGCAATTTTATTCTTTAAAGACACCAACGAGTGCAGAAGATCAGGTAGCAAATTCCTGCTGAGATTCCACCCTATGATCTAACCAAAACAAAATTCTCAAGCACTGAAAAGGCTTTAAGTAGCAATAAATTAATAATACATTAATCCACATTAAATTATATGTATTCATAGAATATCAGAATTGGAAGGGACCTCAGGAGGTCATCTAGTCAAACCCCCTGCTCAAAGCAGGACCAATCCCCAAACAGATTTTTGCCCCAAATCCCTAAATGACTCCCTCAAGGATTGAACTCACAACCCTAGGTTTAGCAGGCCGATGCTCTGCCTGATTGCCTGAATTGCTATTTATTAATACATTTCTATTAAATAATATGTATAATTATTATTTGCACTACAGTAGTGCCCAAAGGGCCCCAACCAAGATTGGGGACCGATTGTGCTTAGGTGCTGTACAATCACATAGTGAGAGACAGTTCTTGCCCCTAAAAACTTACGATCTAAACAGGCAGGACAGACAAAGAGTGGGGAAGATAAACAGAGGCACAGAGAGGTGAAGAGTGGGATTCACAAAGGGAACTTACTGCCGCTTTAGGCACTTAAGCCCAAAATTTAGATTCTCAGAACCTGAGTCGGCGTCTATGCTTTGAGGGGTGGGGCTTAACCTCTCTCCTCAGCGTTTCCCATTGGCTAGCTAAGGTGGCCCCCCACTCAATATTTTGGCTTCTGTGTGAATCCCCTTTTTAGTAGCCTAACTCTCCCCATGCACTGGCTAAGAAGCCTAACTCAGGAATGTGAATGCCACTTGACTGCAGGGACTGCAAGTTAGGTGTTGCATCACTCAGCCTAAGGCCTGGTCTACACTAGAAAATTAAGTTGGTATAACTACATTGGTCAGGGGTATGGAAAATATACATCCCTGAGTGGTGTAGTTAAACCCACCCAAGTCCCCCTGTAGACATAGGACAACAGAAGAATTCTTCCATTGACCTAGCTACAGCTTCTCAGGGAGGTGGATTAACTATGCCTAGAGGAGTATCCCTCCTGGTTGTGTAGATAGCATCTATACAACAGTGTTTAAAGTGTAGATAAGCCCTAAGTCTCCCACACAAAGTTATTTGCCTGGGGCTTTGCACCAGGTTAATGGCAAAGATGGGAACAGAACCCTGGCCCTGTGCCTACTACTCAGTGTGCTACCCACTAGACCACACTGCCACCACTCTTCCATACTAACAATATTTTACAGCAATTCAATGCAATGAATAATCATTCATATCTTCATAAATTCCAAGGCCAGAGGGAGTCATAATGATCATCTAGTCTGGCCTCCTGTATAACACAAGCCATAAAAAGATCATGATTAGAGATGGGTCCAAACTGGAACCTTCTGGATCCAAACCCCTCTGAACATGGGGAAAGTTTGGAACAGATCTGAACTTCCCTGCTTGTACCTGCTTCTAAATGTGATAGGGCATGCGGAGAAAGGAGTCAGACAGACATAACTTGTGAAACTTACTCTACAGCAAACAGGAGGCAATCAGGCCAGTTCTAATGGATTTCTTCAGTTGCACAGAGAATGGAATTGACGTGGGCCATACATTGCATATTTCATTCCTAGATATCCAAATTAGGGATGAGTGAACGAATCACTATAAAATCAGAACTGACATGAACTCATTACATGGGATTGGCACAGCATTGTGCTGGCAACTGAGAAGAATGTTTTTCTGCAGTGGTCTAACAGGATGGATCAGATGACTTAACAGAGGGGCATTTTCCACCTCTAACATCTATGCATGCAGCTCTGCATTCCCTGATTCCATTTGCAAGGCAGATTGTCTCCTGCCTAAGTCAGGAATGACTTGACACACTGTGAGGAAAAGGCGATTGTGTGACATCTCCAGACAGAAGAAGAGAGTGGATAATCTTCCAAAACTTGGGACAAAGACAGTGTGGCCTTATGAATAGAGGACTGCCCTGGGTTAAGAGACCTGGGTTTCATTCCTGGTTCTTCTGGTGGATGACCTTGAGCAAGTCACTTCATCTCTGTACCTCAGTGTTCCCCTTTGTGAAATGAGGATAATGACACTTATCTCCTTTGTAAAGCACTTGAGATCTACTGAGGAAAAGTACTGTGCAAGAGCTAGTTGTTATTATCTACCTTAGGTACTTCTTTGATCCCAATTACATAGGATCTCAGCACCTCAGTCTTTAATGGATTTATCCTCACAATACCCCTGTGAGGTAGGAGTGCAATATCCTCATTTTATAGATGGGGAACTGAGGCACAAAGCAACTACCCAAGATCACACAGGAAGTCTGTGCGAGAACAGAGTATCAAATGCAGGTCCCCTGAGTAGCAGACTAGTGTCCTCACCACTGGACCAGCCTCGACTTCTCAACAGTTGCTGCACTGAACCTCCAGGTACTTGGAGATTTGTCCATTGTGAATTTCAAAGGACTTTACAAAGCAGTGGGTTAGAGATATTGGTCATGCAGTCACCAAGCAGGCCAATGCAACAATCACTATGTCCTCTCAGGTAGCCTCAGGCATTAAAACCAGTTTGTTGGGTGAGAGAATGTGGAACTGAACACCAGACTTTGTCCCTTAAACGCTATCTACACGGGGGATTTTTCCTGATTCCAAGCACTGGCAGACAGCTTCTAGTCCCAACCTTGAAAGAAGATGAGATGAATTGCTATGAGCCACTATTAGCACTGGGACAGCAAACGCTGGTTTTGAGGGGTGAACTGCACTGTTCCTGTTCTAACCAGGGCTTTGAAAAACACTCCACAGTCATGCGTCACCCTCCACTGAAATGCAGCCACCTCTGGGGTGGGTGGAGGGAGCCCACTGACACAGAGCCCATTTTTGCACAGCATTGGGGAGGGAGGGGGGACTGCACAGGCAGCTGGTGGGGCTAGAGGGGGAACTTGTCTGATTGACAGTGAGGTTTCCTGTATTCAAGACTTCCTTTTACAGGAGAAATAGATGTATTTTTTCTAGATAGTGACTGCTCACAGGGTGCTTTGGAGATGTAAAAGGTAAAAGGATTTATTATATCATCATAATTGTTATCTTACATTCAATATGGAGGGTGCAATATAAAAGTATCTTAAAATGCTGTAGGGAGTCTCCTCAATTATTATTATTATTATTATCTATATTTATTTCTGGGACTCTAATAAGCATCTTCAGAAACAACTGGCATGGAACGTGCTATATAAAAATAAGATGATTGTGATGATTATAACCACCAGGGAAAGAGAAATCAGAGAAACAGAGAACAGGTTACCTGATGTCTTGTGTCTTGCAATAACAGAAATTGCCTGGCTGGTATATATTTGCTGAAAACTGACTCATCCTCATTCAGAGCCTGACCAGGGCCCTTTGAAATCAATGGAAATAGTTTCATTGACTCCAGGGGGCTTGGATCAGGCCTTAGTGTTTGACAGGATGCTAATAAATAAATACCAATAGGCAGAGCGGTCGAAGAGATAGGAGAGTGGGCTAGAATACAGGACCCCTGGGTCATATTGCCTACTTGGCTACTGATCTGCTGGGTGACCTTGGGCAAATCACTTTGGCTCTGTTTCCCTTCCCACGCTTTGTCATCTTGTCTATTTAGATTGCAAATTCTTTTGGGTTACGGACCATCTTTTACTCAGAGTACCTACAGCAAAATGGTAGCACTTGCAGGCCCTTTCCAAGATCAGGGCCCTACTGCGCTACCATTTTGTTAATAAGTATATTAATAACCAAGCTCTTTTTGAAAGACAATTATAACAAGGGACTGCTTTTGTTCTTCTATGTTGCCATATGCTTTGTCCACTGCTAATAAACTACTAGGGAATAGAGATCAAATGGAAAACAGTAGAAATAATTATATGCCTGGATAAATGTTCCGTTTCACATATTATTGTCCCTGCTAGAATATACAGTATGGACGTGTATTGCAAGAGAAACAGCCCTTGATCTCTTTACAAGGAAACAGGTACGACTGTATTATGTAAATATTACCTCATTTACTGTCAACAAATGTGGTTTTATTTTCACCTTACAAGTTCATGACAAACTCTGGAGTCCTACAGTATCATCTAAACACTGACATGGATTTCCAGTTTGTAGCCAATTTTTGAAAGACAAAAGGCCACCTTCAGACCTGGGCAGATTCCACTGACTCCAATAGGAATTTTGGGGCAGATTATCCATTGGTGTAAATCACAATTGCTCCATGGAAATCACCCACAGAGGATCTGGAACTACTGTATCTGTTTTATTCCAAGGGTAAATTTGCCCCAGAGAGACTGAGCCACTGAGAGAGAGGTCCCGGTTCAGTTCTAGCATTAGCAGGTGCAGCCCTTTTGAAAACTATGGGGTATGTGGCCCAGATCCTTTAAGGTATTTAGGCTGATTTCAGTGGCACTTAGGAGCCTAAATACCTTTCTGGATCTGGACCCGTGTGCATATGTGATCCAGGTGTTTCACATAGATACATCATTTGTAAGAAGTTAACATAATTCAGCTATATCTCTTCTGTTTACTAATGCCAGCATAAAAACAGAGCTAAGAGCTGATTCTTTGTAGCGTGTGGAAGGGAGTGTCAGGGAACTGGTTATGACTCCCTGATTCTCTGTCTGGCCCTGCCCCAAGACTCAGGTCTAAGCTGCCTGGGTGCTGACCTGACATGAGCCAACTGGAACTAGTTCCCAAGGGACCATCTGCCTGCTGTGAACTGCAAGCATGGATCATACTGCAGCCATCCCCAGCCTCCACCCCTTGTTGCCCCCAACATGCCCACCTCCCGTGCCAAGGGCTGTGGGAAGGATGGCACAAAGGCCAGCTCAACTCTGCCATGCGGAGGGTATCCCCAGCTGGATGTTTGTAGCCAGTCTCTGCTCTGAATCTGCCCCAGTAACTAACCAGCCTGTAACATCACTAGTTACATGATAGTTTTCCAGTTACTTTTCAATGGGTCCAGTATTGCAAAGACATACATTGGTGGGGAACATTCTTCACCCAAGCAGTCTGAATACCCTCAGTAGGACTACTCACATGAGTAACGGTACTCAGCTGCACACATTTTTTTTTTTTGCAAGATCAATCCCTAAGCTGATTAAATAAACTGATTTTTGTGTATTTTTTAAGGTATAGTACAAGTCCAGTACACAGGATTTAGGACGTATCCAGATTTCAGTGTGTGCTTCCCAAAATGCATCATTTTAAAAGCAACTGAATAATATTCAAACAAAAATCATTAGAAAACGTATTTTATACACCATAAAGTACAACTACTTTTGCTAGGCACGAGGGATGCTTTTAAAGAGAGTTAATCCTTTTCCATTCATGCAGTCTCATAAAACTGATTGATAATCACATATGACAGGGCAAGCGTTGTGTCAGGATAGTATGCTCACAGAAAGTATTACCTAGTGGTTAAAAACATAGGACTTGGAGCCAGTATAGAAACCAGAGGGCTATGCCATGGATTCATCATTGGAAGAAGAGCATGTTTTTGTTCTATGAACTTAAGTTAAACTGAAAAAACGCCATTCATACTGGAATGAGAATGTCTCTCCAAGGAGCTAGACCAGCATGACTATCAGTTTAAATTCACACCTCAGGTTATACCAAAAAATCTTTCCCACAGAGATAAGTCTCAAGAGAGACAACATGCCCCCATTGGATCAACAATCAATACCACTTCTTGAAGCACCCTAGATATATTTCCTTAGAGGTCTCCCATCCAAGTAACGGACTAGCCTGACGCTGTTTAGTTTATGATTGCTTAGAGAAGCCAATTCCAAGGTAGTGCGCTTACAGGAGAGACTCTGCTACTACAACTAAACTCGCTAACAAAGATGTCCACTGCCTTACTAGCAAGTGCTACCATCCTCAGGAAGATGCAGATCACCAGCACGGACAAACCAATATCTGATTCACCTCATTCTTTTATGAGTCCTACAAAATTACTGCAGTGAAACCTCCCCTTTCAAATCACACCAAACTCTTCATCATAGAATCATAAAATCTCAGGGTTGGAAGGGACCTCAGGAGGTCATCTAGTCCAACCCCCTGCTCAAAGCAGGACCAATCCCCAGACAGATTTTTGCCCCCTACCCATTGACCCGTAGAAGTTACAAATCATATCTTGGAGCTTCCCCTAGAGGTAGGGTGACCAGACAGCAAGTGTGAAAAATAGGGACGAGGTTGGGGGGTAATAGGAGCCTATATAAGAAAAAGACCCAAAAATCGGGACAGTCCCTATAAAATCGGGACATCTGGTCACCCTACCCAGAGGTAATGCCCTGTCAGTGATCACTACCGCTGCACTCCAGCTGCTTGCATTTGATTAAATACTTCAAGGCTGCACTGAAATCCTGCTTCTACAGATCCCTCCCCGGCTTCCCCATCCCCCTGAACCTTGGCTAGGGAGTTAAGGTCCGGAAACTTGTTACCATTTCAATAATCATTTCCTAGCCATGACTGTAAAAGGGAATTATAATTCCCCCTATGTAGCAAGATCTAAGTATTATCATCCCAGTTTTGTACTAAACCATAGGCGTGGACCAGTTACTTTTATGGCTAAAAATAATGTATGCTTACATAATATATATATAATAACAAGGCTTCTCTCTCTCTCTTTATATATATATTGACTGTTATTTCAACCACACAAACTACAACACTTATTTGCAACAGAAAGGAATTATACTGATTCATAAGGTCTGAACAAGCAGCCTCTGTCCAAAGAATAATACTCACATTTGCAATTCTATTGTCCCTTCCATCCAAAGATCACAAAAAGCTCTACAGAAATTAGTGACTTTATCTCCCAAGTGGCTGCTGTATTGTTATCCCCATTTTATAGAAGGGGAAACTGAGGCAGGGAGCAGTTATGGACCAGATTCTCATAACCTGGGATCAATGTGGGTATCAGAATCTGACCCTGAGTGACTAGATAAAGGAAGCCCTTGACAGAGCTCAGATCTCTAACTGCCATACCTGCACTTTAGTTCCATGACCAGATTCTTTTCAGTTTGAGTATAATGGACATTCAGGGCCTGATCCTGGGAATCCTCAATTCTCAGACTCAGAAGGTACTCGGCACCTTCCAAGCTCAGGGCCTTATTAGGCTTACCAGAACTGAAGTTTTCATTATGCTGCCCAAACTGCAGTGTTTCCAGCCCTCATGCTTTGAGTTGTGATATTTGAAGCTTGTCTACTTGGCCCTGTAGTTCAGACTATGGGGGTGTGAACCACAGTGCACACCAAAGTGTTGTGCTGTAACTCTCCCGTATGGATGCTACTACACAAACTAACAAGTATCTAGTTCACAATAACACAGTTATAGTTTGAAGAGGACTATGTAACGCAAGCTAGGCACCTTTTGGTTTGCGCTAGCAGCAGCCACTCAGGAGAGATACAGCACAACACTTGGCTGCGTGATGCAATTCACAACCCTGTAATCCGAACTAGGGGGCCCTGTAGACAACCCCTTTGTGTCTTTTTTAAGTTTTAGCTCTTGGAGTCATGTGTTTATGTGGGAATCTCCAATTTCACTGCAAAAATAAAGTTTCCAACCACCATAGTTTCAGAGAAAAGCCTGACAATATGAAGCAAGTGATTCCTAAAGGCTCGGGAAACAAATAAAAAGGGGCCCAAAATTATTTTTTAAAATCTCATTCTTTTTAAGGCAATTTCATTAGGAGAGCCTAATTCACGTCAACTGGGTTGCCAATAATGAAACCGAGACATGTATTCTCCGCACATTTCACCACTGTGAAATGCATTAAAATGGCATTGGGAGGATGAGGGCCAATGGTAATTTATATAAAAGGCCAGGATTTTGGTGCAGATTATGTCATGTTCTTCTGGCCCTTTCCCCCTTTCCCATCCCTGCCCCTGGCACCATTTTGCCTGACGTCTGCGAGGCTGCACTTTTGTTTCGACTGACCTTCGAGCAGATGTCCCGAGTAAAGGTACCAGTGGGAAGAAATGTCACAGAGCCTAGTCCCGCTATTGAAAAGCAGGCCTCTAAAAGGCTGAACAGATGGCTTAGAGTCCCCAACTCCATGGTGAGGAGGCTTGGCAGCAAAAGGAACGCCGACAAAAAAGGGAAGCTGATATCATCGCTTGCAGGGCCTGACTAAAATCAAGTTGGTTTATACATGGAGCATTGTCTCACGCCTTTGCTTTTACCAACTACTTTCCTGGAAAACGTGACTGCTCTTTCAAACAACAACAACAACAAAAACCCCTTTCCCCAGCTTATACTAATTAATCAGGGGGCTTATTTTCTATGTTTCTTTCAGAAAAAACACATTTTTATCTATTTGGAATAATGTCAAATCCCTACCACAGTGATCTGTTCTAAGGCATATTATCCCTTTTGGTCTCTATTACTGCAACTATTTACTTTTTCAAACTACCGTGTGTGTGTGGGCAGATAGACAGATAGCCCAGACCTGAAGAAAAGCTCTGTGTAAACTCGAAAGCTTCTCTTTCACCAGCAGACGTTGGTGCAGTAACAGATATTACCTCACCCACCTCGTCTCAATTATCCTTTTTAAACTGTTTAATTATCATTACTGCAGCCCCTTTATACCACATAACAGGCCAGAGCAGCGTAAAGGTTCCTAAAAGCCCACCGTCAATCAGCGAAGGATTCCCCAGTACAGGCGCTGCAGAAGACAGCTGTAAGGCTGCCTTCAGAGGACCTTTCACAAGCCCTGGGAATGGCGGTATGTGTGGGGCGGGATGGGGATGAAAGGGGTGTCTCAGGGGTGGGGCCACGGCACATAGTGCAACAGCCCATAGGGCAATCCCAGGGAGGCTCTAAAATAAGGGCTCTGGAGCAGCCCAGGACCAAGAGGGCACCACTGTGGTTTAAAGCCACCATAGTCCCCACTCACCTGGGCTATGAGTTCTATGTTGTGCCGCTTAAAGGTGCAGCCCACAATCTCCGTGCAGGTCCTAACACTCTTACTCAGGCTGAGTAAGACCTGACACCATGCGCAGACTCACTGAAATCAATGAGTGAGGGGCCTCTAATGCAGAGTAAAATTATCAGACTACGATCACGGTAACGAATGCTGAGCCCAGACTGGAACCTCAGACCCAAACAATTCCCCTTATGCGTCAGTCTTAACGTTTGGGAAGTTCGCATCCGGACGCAGGTCGAAACGGCTTAATTTGGTTCCGTCTCTATAGCGAGCCACCCTGGACAACTAAATCTGAACACTGTTGAATTTCCGGGAGTCAGATCCAGATGTTATGAATAAAGGGCCAAGCTGTACAGTCTGGGAGATGGTTGTATATTTCATCACAACATTAATTCTTGTGAGTTGTTGCAAAGACAGTATCTTTCCTTATATGGAAATAACATTATTTCAATGTACATATTCCAGAGGGCCTTGGGAGCTTTTTTCAGGTGTAACGACAGCCATGTATAACATACTCACATGAGGCCTGGTCTTTCGTGATGCTGAATGCCCCTAACTCAGTGGAGATGGACGGCCTTGTGGTTAAAGCACTAGATGTGGGACTTGGAAGATGTGCAGCTGATTCCTAGCTCTGCCACAGATTTCCTGAAGGACCTTAGGCAAGACATTTACTCTCTCTGAACCTTGGCTTCCCTTTTGTAAAATGGGGATAATAACACTTCCCTACCTCAAGGGGTTGTTCCCGCATGGCTAAATACATTTAAAAAGATTGTGAAGGACTCAGCTAGTACACTAAGGAGGCCATATAAATAAATGAGACAGAGTATTATGACTATCTGCTTATAGGGTCTGGATTAATGTTGCAGTATTAACACACTAAAGACAAGCTCCTGACATTTTTACGCAAACAGAACTGCAATGGGAACTTATGCCTGCAGGATGGCTTTAGGATCAGGGCCTCAATATATAGCATGGTCAGTGCCAAAACAAGAAATGGGATATAAAACACACCTGAGGAAGTGTGGCCTAGTGGCTGGAGTAGTGGTCTGGGTTTCAGAAAGCCTGTGTTCTATCCCTGGCTCTGCTACTGGGTGACCTTGAACAAATCACGCTGGTGCCTCAGTTTTCCCATCAGCAAAATGGGGATAATAATACTGACCCGCTTTGTAAGGCACTTTGATAGCTACTGATGAAAAGCACTCTAGAAGAGCTGGGTGTTATTATTATAGTTTTATTCCATAATGTCACTGTGTCTGATGCAACATCCTAAAGGCCAACACCGCATTTCTCACACAGCATATCCCAAATTCCCATTGGCTTCAGAATTTAGCCCTTGGCTTCAAACAGGAATGTTGAGTGTGTGAAGAGTACAGGACAGGGCTGTGTTATTTAGTGGAATGCCTCAGCAGGGGAAACACATGGTCACAGTCAGCAAAGTCTTTTCCTCAAGGGAGCATGTTAATAACAAGAAGTAAAATAAATTTTCAGTCACAAAAACTCCTCCATTTCAGATTCCACTCCATAGAATACCAGGGTTGGAAGGGACCTCAGGAGGTCATCTAGTTCAACCTGCTGCTCAAAGCAGGACCAATCCCCAGACAGATTTTTGCCCCAGACCCCTAAGTGGCCCCCTCAAGGATTGAGCTCACAACCCTGGATTCTTCTTTTCTGTCTCCCAAGTAGCCACAAAATTGTACTAATTCACCTAAGCAGCTATATATAGGGAAAGGGAAACTGATCTGGACTTAACCCCTTGTTCTCCAGGAATTTCAGCTACAACCCGTCACGCTCCCTTATCATGTACTCTATTTCCAGCCCTTAAACCCCCAAGGAAGGATTTAATCTCGGTCACCAAAACAAAAATGTGTGTGTTTGGGTTTTTTGCATCTGTCAGGATTAATACCGTTTAAGTGATGTCAAGCATCTCCTGGTTGGATAGCAATATATTTACTCAATATGACTTTTCAATGGAACCTTCATATTTTACCATATAAAGAAAAAAAAACCTCAGAAAAAAAGACAAGAGTAATAAATCCCAGAATTTCTACCCCTAAACTGGTATTTTTAATCACAAAAGCACAAAGAACCCCGAGTCTCTGAGAATGAACATAAAATATGGTTGCCATTTTAAAAAAAAAAAATCACTGTCCCTTCAATTTCAATTTACTCGACTATAAATCCATGAGCTACTTAATCAAATATTCTGCCACTTTAATTGTTTTATCTTGCTTTTATGTTAAATTTCACTGAGTTACTGCTGGCACAAGTCTTCGCATTATAGAAAAAAATGTCAGTGGATTGGCCCTAATTAGTATAAAATTCAAACAGTGGTTTGGAGCATTAGCCATATTGAAGTAAGCTCTTGTAATTTAACTGGTTCAGTGAAACCAGTCCAAAAAGAAGAAGGAGGGGGCTCTAAGTTGGATTAATATGGTTAGCCATCCATCTATTGTCAAATTCTGGAATGAGTTCCCCAAGCCTTCAAAATAACAGTAATTTTTTAACAAGTCTTTTGAAAACTGTCACTTTGTATTATCTTGTGAAGCATTAAAACTCTATTCCGGTGTTTTTTCAAATTCCCCAGCCTTAAATCGGTTCACTTAAGAATAGCAGATGCTTGCCTGTACTAGCCCAATCTTTCCCATGAGAAAATATATCAGTGCAATGTACTCTATAAAGGTCTGGAGTCAAACTCCAGCGTTCGTAATGAAGGGCATTACCCTGGTATTGTGAAAGACAAGAAATTGTCCCTGGTGGATCATTCAGTTTTGTAAACAGGGGGCGGGAGGAGAGGGGAATTTGAATTCGCTGTTATTGACTGATAAACGCCTTCTTGAAAAGGCCTCAGGGGATACTTTAGGAGTTAACTAGAATTGCTGATAAATCATTTAAAACAGGATAATTTAAGGAAGATCTTGATAAAACTGGGTCAGTCAGCCCACTATGGACAAAAGTAGCGATAGATTTAAATGGCACAATCCCAGTCTGGATCAGGATTTTGAATACTCCTTAATTCAGGAGTATTTAGATCTGGAGGGTTTGGTTCAGTCTTTTATAAAGATAAGGACTTGGGGGGAATTTCAGATCCAGATCTAGGTTTACATTTCAAATACACCCCACATTTTCAGTGGAGGCATGTTCAAATCCAAATTGATCTGCCATAATGATAGAAGCCATTTGCAAATTTCAGATCCAGACTTACATTCAGATTTTAATAAAAGAACAGGAGTACTTGTGGCACCTTAGAGACTAACAAATTTATTTCAGGTTTCAGAGTAGCAGCCGTGTTAGTCTGTATCCGCAAAAAGAACAGGAGTACTTGTGGCACCTTAGAGACTAACAAATTTATTAGAGCATAAGCTTTCGTGGACTACAGCCCACTTCTTCGGATGCATACAGCATATTTATTTCAGCATAAGCTTTCGTGGGCTGCAGCTCACTTCTTCAGAAACCTGTCATTCAGATTTTAATGACCACCAATGGTCAGGGATCCAGATTTTGGTTTTACCCCACCTTATAAAAGTGAAATCCTGTGAGACAGGGGGAAAGAAACCCCAATAACATTTACATGGAAGCTGTTGAATTTCAAAGATCTTTTTAACAAACCAAGAATGAGGAAGTATAAAAATGTGCATATCTGCTTTAGAGCAGATAAATGCAAATATTTCCAACAGCAAAGGTTTTTACCCTGGAGTTTTACCTGCTAACATTTCCTTGTTTTGAATTATGTAGATCAGCAATGGGGGAAAAACACAACAATGGTTCCAAGGGTACAGAGCGCTCATCTCATTTTAGTTAAATGTTCTCAAAAAGCAAAAAGATGCATAACTGTGGGGTAAATTGCTACAGATTTTTTTTTAAGGATCTCTTTACGGCTTTGATAACCAAGCTAGAAAACAGGGTATTTTAAATATTTCAAGGGAATCAGTAACACAAAACATTGTAAAAAGAACAGGAGTACTTGTGGCACCTTAGAGACTAACAAATTTATTAGAGCATAAGCTTTCGTGGACTACAGCCCACTTCTTCGGATGCATA
>NC_048298.1:11318847-11385226 GCF_013100865.1 Trachemys scripta elegans | reverse complement strand
CCCCCAAGCCCCCGGCCCGGCACCACCGGCCCGGCACCTGAGCCCCCGGCCCGGCGGCCGGGCCCCCCGAGTCCCCAGCCCAGCCCGGCACCGGGCCCCCCGAGCACCGCCGGCCGAGCCCCCGAGCCTCCGGCCCAGCACCCGAGCCGCTGGCCCAGCACCGCATGTCCGATTTTCCCTGACATGTCCGGCTTTTTGGGATTTTCCCCCCGGACGGGGATTTGGAGCCCAAAAAGCCGGACATGTCCGGGAAAATCCGGACGTATGGTAACCCTACTAATGCCAGGTGCTTCAGAGGGAATGAACAGAGCAGGTAAACATCAAGTGATCCATCCCCTGTAGCTATTCCCATCTTCTGACAAACAGAAAACGGAAAGAGTCCCATTGACTTCAGTGGGCCTACCACACCATATTATTAGACCAGGTAGGTATCACAACTGGTCAAAAAGCTACAATCTTCTTGATTCTGCTCTCATTTATGGCACTGTAAATTCAAAGTATCTCCACTGAAGTCAATGGAGTTGCACTGGGGTAAATGAGATCAGAATCCGTCTGGCTAAAACAAATAAAAAGTGATAAGGAAGTTAGGCAATGATAATATATCCTGGAGCAGAGTCCAAGCTTCTTTACCAATGGCTTCGCTATAGGGACAAATTCTGGCAGGTGCATAAGCACTTACTGTTGAATCCCACAAGCAGCAGTGGGAGTGTAGGGAAGAAATGGGCTATGCTTGTGTAGCTTTCCCCAAAAACCTATAGAGAGCTTGTTCTGCAAGACACATGGAAGGACATTACTGGGTATGGCCAAGGAATTAGAGGGGTGTTCATCCAGATAGAGAGATGATCAACAAATCTTGAACCTTTGCCAAACAATGAACTTATTGCCGATTTTCCTCGCCATTTCCCCACCAGCTCTACCAACATTTTAATTGTCATATGTTCCCTAACCTGTCTATGGCCCCCATGCACATGCCCCTGTACAGACTGCTGCTAGCTGGAATAATATGCCTATGTCTGAGACTGATTAGAAGCAGGAATTTGGTGCATATTGAGGCCTGAATTCCTTGAACATCCTAAAATCCCATTGCTAGCATGGGAACTAGCAGTGCAAAACTCCAGCAATGGGAGTTTGGTAGGTACAACTCCAAGTAGAGCCAATGGAATTCAGGATCTAGCACACAGAGGTCCAACCAAGACCAGGGCCCCGCTATGCTTGGTGATGTACATACACATGATGAGTGATAGTCCCTGCCCTGAAGAACATACAGTTTAAATAGAGAGGACATTATTATTATGCCCATTTTACAGATTGGAAATTGAGACTCAAAGATTAAATCTCTTGCCCAGGATGAAGAATTTTCTAACAGAGATGTGTAAAGGGTCCAGAGCATTATAAAGGAGCCCTAAATATCCCATATCCTGTCAGGTCAGGATTCTTCTGGAACAGGCACTACGGAAGACAGCCATAAGGTTCTCTTCAGAGGAGACCCTTGCAAGTCTTGGTGCCAGGGACAGGCCAAACTTGCTAGTGGCAGGATGGGCATGGCCACAGCTCAAAGCATTGCTGAAATTCCAGGCAGCACTGCAATCCATAGGACATCCCAGGGAGGTTGCCATAATTCAGACAGGCCCCAAGGCTATCTAAATTACACTGGAAGCTACAAAACAGCCCATGAGTGGGATGGCACAAAGGTGGCTTAATGCCACCTTAGCCCTGACCTGTCTCCTGAGCTGTGAGTTTTCTCCTCTTAGAGGTGCAGCACAGAATTTCCCCCTGGGAATTTCACCCAGACCTACTGAGTCTCAGGGTAGTGCCTTAACCACAAGTCCATCCTTCTCAACCACCCTATGTCATCTTTCTCAGGATATTTGTGTGTGGTCCTGTCTCGGAGAGGAGCGCTCAGATAAATGGGGAAGCAGAATTGGGTCCACGCTCTATAAATGCAAGATAGGATGATATAAATAAATTATTTAGTAATTATTATTATTAATTATTATCGTTATTAAACATCAGACAAGAGTGGTAAATAATACCACTAATTACCACATCAGCATGCACCTAATGAAAAGAGGCACAGATCACATCCTGGTGGGATAGTATTAATATTTTGCGCTAATGGAATTTTCTGATTAACAACCATATATTACAATATTTGAATAACTTTTAGAAAGATTCATTCTTCTGTTGGCTGTATATTTTTTGGGTCCCCTCACCGAAATTAGGCACTAGGCAAAAGAAACACTGAGCTTTGACGTTATAGAATTTGGAAACTTCATGTCGGTGCGGTTAAAGGTGATTTAAGAAACCCCAAATAATTATTTCACAAATGAATATGTTAAAGCTGTAAATTGATATATCAAAAACCACAACCTCCATTTAGCAATTTGTCTTTTTTTTTTCCCTTCCCCTTCCCTGCAATAGTATATTCCACAGCTGCCCGCCAGATAATGTACTGATTGCAACTTTCTGAATTTACAGAGCCTTTAAGTCTAATCTCATGAGCCAGCCTAAAGGGCTTCTTCCTCATCCATTGAAATGCCAGAATAATTGAAATTGTCTTCAGCTGACAGTCAGGCAATAATGAATATTTTACTTTGCTGATTGCATGTCAAGGTTACATATAGCACTGCAAACAGAACTAATCCAATGCATCTCACTGCCAACCTTTCCCAGCATGGTTTGGCTCTAACCTTTGGCATGTGGTACAATACCAACTGCTTTCCCCTTCCCCTTTTCACCTCAACTGAACTGATGCCCACCAAACTAACGTAGGATGGAGGGCGAGACAATTGCTGCATAAGCAATGTTGTCATTGGTTTTCTATGACTCTACAGAGGCAAACAAAAGGTTGGGAAAGGTTGTAGTTAAAGGTTTCCCTAAAGGAAAACAAATAAGGAAATGCACAAGTAGTCAATCAAAGGAGGTATGGTATGAAAGAGACTTCTGTGTGAGTCAGTCCTGAATAAACTCCTCAGACTTGTCTTAAATACAATAAGAGTTCTCTGATCTAAATGTAGGAATTGATCAATGGCGTATTAATGACTATAAAGAAGAACAAAAAGGATCATAAATTTGTTACTCTTTCTACAGCAAGTGAAACACGTATGAACTGTACCCAGCACAACCACAATAATAATTACATTATTATTTATTATAGCAGCGCCTGAAAGTCCCAATCGAGATCTATTTACTATGATAGCACACCTGAGAGTGTGCTGGGTGCTGTACATCCTGCTACAAAAAGCTATCTTCTAATTAGACAGAGGGTGGGAGTAAGAAAGTATTGTTACCTTCACTTTACAAATGGGGAACTGCAGTACAGAAATTAACTGACTTGCCCAAGGACCCATGGGAAATCTGCAGGAAAACCAGGATTTGAATCCAGATCTCCTGAGTCCTGGCTCATAGGACTAACATTTGTCACTTTAGAAAAGATCATGTGAATTCTACAGCTGTGTAGAAATAAGATTTTCCATGCCCCCAAAATATTTCAATATTTAAAAAAAAAAAAAATGTTTTCACTCCAAATCAGGGCTCGTGTACATTACCCAGGCAGCGATCGATCCAGCGGGGGTCGATTTATCGTGTCTAGTCTAGACTCTGGTACTCCACTGGAGCGAGAGGCACAGGCAGAGTCGATGGGGGAGCGTCAGCTCAGCCGTTGACTTACCACAGTGAAGACACCGCGGTAAGTAGATCTAAGTATGTCGACTTCAGCTACATGAATAAGTTGCGTAACATAGATCAGTCCCTCCTCCCCCAGTGTAGACCGAGCCTCAGAATGAAAAAAAAAAAATCTTGATTTTTTTTCACAGGAAGGAAAGATGAAAAAAATTCCATTTCAGGAGAACCAAAACAGAAGTTTTCAGCTTAATGGCTGCCTGAGCTCCCCTGATGCCCACCATGGGGACGGGCAGGCTGGCTGCCTTGCTCCCCAACTGCCTGGCTTCCTAGGCTGCCTGACAACCAGGGATCCTGGGAGCCCAGGGGGCTGGCCAACCAGGGACTTAGCCAGCCACAGCTCCCTAGAAGTTGTGCTGCCCAGCTTTCTGGATGGCCTGAAGCAAGGGGTGATCCGCTACTGCTCCAGCATGGACTCTAAGGGAGTCCCAGGCGAAGGGGGCTCCTACAGGCCACATGGCATCTGCCCCCAGCATCCACAGCAGAATCTTGCCATCCACCGCTAGATTGCATTGCTGCCCCGGCACGTACTATTCTGTTAGCCCCTTTGGATGAGATGGGAAGTTCTTTGCAGGCTCCCACTTATTAAGGAAGGATGCCAAAGCATGTGGGCCAAGTTCATCCCTGGCGTAACACAGCCAAAGACAGTGTCATTGCACCAGGGATGAACATGCCCCATTGTGCTTTGATGTAAATATCCATGCTGGGAAGTCATAAGGATGAGCTGGAACAAAGCTTGATGTCCAACTGATTGGGAAGGGACCTTTCTGGGGCTGAAGGAACAATTTAGAGGCAGTTGTGATCAAGGGAACTACGAGGTTCTTTTGTGCCTTTGTTAATCTTTACTCTAATACTAGCTGAGAGGATCAAGTCCTGAGGTCCTCCTTGCTCGGCTTCGGCTCGGGAAAACAACCCTTATAGTTCTCCTGAGTTAGGAGTGAATAAATGCTGAGCGCTGGATCACTGGGTCCCACCAAAGGGCCTAGGAAGAAGAAAAAGCCACCTCTGCTGTTTGGTTTAGAGGAGTTCTATTCCTTCTCAGCCTCCTAGACAACTAGGGCAAATTCATCTCTATTTAAATACTAATGGAGCTGCCGCTGCGCTGAATGTGGCCCCTGATGCCGATGGGGGTAATAGTAGGCCACAAGGCCGGATCCCACTCAGGAACATGGCCTACCTTCCTGATTCTCCCTGCAGGGCCCTTTGTACACTCACCCATGGCTTGGCCAGAATCTGACCCTAAAGTGGAAAATTAGGCATCATGACTCCCAAGCCTGTTCCCAGCTCTCTGACACTGACCATCCAGGTGACCTTGTTCAAGCCAGTTCGGCCAACATTTGTAAAGGTGAGTGCTGAACTGAAACCCACATTTAATCATACCATGTAATGGGCTGCTTTTCAGAGGGGCTGCGACCCTCCGGTTCCTAAAGGTGACGTCACTTGGAGCCGTGGGTTCTGAGCCTTTTTAAAAATCAGACTGTTTATTTACATACCGAAGTATGGACATAGGACGGAGACAAACTTTAGGCACCCACATTTGACAAAGGTTAGTCTTTAACTCTCAGGTGCTTTGCTTTGAGCTTGTATAAAATGGAGAGGATATTCCCTACCCACCTCACGTTAATTAAACATTCCGAGATCCCCTCGTGATAGGTGCCAGGGAAGGGCAAAGTATTAAACGGGTACTGAAGAGTACATTGGTGTGATCTGTTATTGAGTAGAGACGAGGGTCCAAATCCTCTGCTGATCTAACTCCACTGACTTGCACCAGGCCGTCACTTTAGGCATTCACCAGAGATCTGGGATAGACTCACAAGTCTTGATTATTATTAAATATATTACACCTAGAGGCCCCAGCTGATGTCAGGGACTCATTGTGGTGGCTGCCGTACACAAACATAGTAAGAGAAAGTCCCTGCCCTAGGGACAAAGCATGGGCGGTGAAACAAAGGCTCAGAACAGTGAAGTGTCTTTTCCAAGGTCACACGAGATAGAATCCTGAATTCCCGCCCAGTACAGTATTCAGAGCACCATGTTCCCTCTTGCTTCCTAGCTCCCTGATTTAGAACCTATGATGGCAGGGAAGAATGCGACCCTAAGTGTTCTATGTTTCGTGTCTTGCTTTGAATATCTTTAACACGTAATAAAGATGTTAAAACATAAAAAAAGACAAGCTAAACTAAAGCAGTTCTGTCTGCCCCAGGACACGGCCCAATATTCTGTTAAGCTGCCACATAAGGACTCTGTAGCATGAATGAAAATATTGTTTCAAATGGTCGTAAAAGCTTTAATGAGATCCGTAAACTCTGACCATAGGGCTAGGAACAAGCGGCTGGCCCACCCTCCATTCAGCTTCTTGTTTCTGTACTCAATTAAACCTGACCTGTTATTAGTACGTTTTTGATGCCCCTGTAATGAGAACGTGAAACCTATTCAAGGCCGCAGCCCTTGTTCCTGAACAGCTGGTAGGAGCGAATCAAAGTGGAATTTCACGCCCAATGAACACGACAGAGATCCTTAAATATGTGCAATAGTGGAAAGTACTTTATGCTTTAGAATTGATTTTCATTTATTTAAATTTTGATCTTAAATCCCCATGTAAAAGGATAAACAAAGCCCTGGGTATGCTCGACGCACACTTAAAAACTCCAGGCCAGAAAATGGGGTTGCCACATCACCAAGGCTCCACTGATGTCAATTTTCACCAGCTGAACATCTGGCCCAGAATATAATAGGAGCTAACCAGTATAAATCAATTAACACATCAGCACATTTCCTTCCCCCAAACCAAAACACCTTTCAACTGATAGATCATTCAACTGATCATTCAAATCTCTAGGCACCTTAGTACACCATTCATAATACAATTAAGTATATTCACTATCGTAAAATAATACGATAATAACAAACCAATAGATACAAAGAGCTTGATTTAATCCAACTCAAGCACAGAGCTAAGCCTGGAATTAGTTCATTAGCCAAGCCCATTGTGGCTAGGTGTTACCCGGCAATACCTGATAGCTAAACAGCTGAGGTTCAGCCTTCTGTCCCCAGGTTTTCAGTGTTATACAGGAAGCAGGGATGGTCCCGAGGTGCTGCACACTTCAGATCACAATCATCACATTCTGGATATGAACTTCCCCAGAGCTCAGGTGTGTTTGGGTCTCCCTCTCCCACATAAATATTGGGAGGGCTGCATTTAAATTAATTAGCTCTTGGAGCTATAGATAGAGTTGGTTAGTTAGTTAAATGCAAAAACAGAATGGGAATCTAAGAGCCAGGTTCTGCCATAGTGTTGTATTTTTTCATCCCAAATGGGACTTGAACCCACAATCTGTGGTTTCAAATGCCAATGCCTCATCCATTAGGCCACTGGGGCCCTTTGCAGTAGTGTTGTAGCTGTGTAGGTCCCAGGATAGGAGAGAGACAAGGTAGCTGCAGTAATCTCTTTTATTGGACCAATGATTGTTGGTAGGAGGTACAAGCTCTTGACTTCACTGTGAAGCTTGAAGGCTTGTACTTGTTAGGACCCCTGGGTCTCAAACCCAGGCCTAACGGGAGTAGCTACACTCCAACCCTCCACCTGGCAGGCGCTAACAATGGCTTCCCTGGGACCCATGCAGCCCAGCCCTAGTGTGAGCCTGAGGCCCCATGGGCAGAGTGCCAGAGTGGCTGGTTGATCGGCCCACTGGCCCTGCTTAAGCCAGCCGCTGGAAGAGGAAGCTGTGCAAGTGATTGTGCTCCACCCTGCCTCATGCAGCTTGATTTCCTGCCATCCATCCAGACCTGACTCGACTCATAGCATCTGCCCTATGGTTCCTGACTACCAGTTTGGTATCCTAATCCAGCCTGACTCTGGTTCCTGCCTTGTGGTTCTGATCTCTAGTTGTCTCCAGCTTCTGGGATCCTGTCTCACGACTGCAGACTCTGGTTCTGACTATTAGCTCTGGCCGCTCATGACGTGGCTGTGACAATACCTTCCACAGGGGCGCTGGAACTGAGGGGCAGGAAGGGCCGTGCCCACCTAATTTTTAACATGGGCATAGTTTGGGAGGCAGGAGCTGTGTGTCCCCTCCCCCCCATCCCCCGCCCAAACTGCAAGCCTCAGGCAGGTGTGGAGCAGGGCTAGCAGAAGCTGTACTTCTCGAGGGGGTATCAGCTCCCCTGCCGTGAAGTGCAAACCCTGCCAGTGGCCCCAGTCTCTTTCCAGTGTGTGGGGGGGGAGTGGGCCTTTGAGCCTTCTTCCATACCACCCATATCCCAGGAAAAAAATCACTATCCTGATGCTCTGATACTATGGTGACGGGCTGCAGGATAAGCCCCTTAAGCCACCCCAGTGTGCCAGGCTCCCTCCTGCCTGACAACCTACTTATTCCACAAGGACGACAAACAATGAACCATGTCAACATCATGTCATCAACACTCCCGTTTCATAGAAAAGCAAACAAAAACCTTCTTCGAGCAAACAGTCACCATCCTCCAAGGACCACCTTCTTTGTTCTTGGTCTGCCTTTTGGGTTACAAATTCCTCAGGGAAAGGAGCGTGTATTTATTTGCATCTTGTACAATGTATGGGCACGTCATAAATAATGAACAGTAAAATAACCAAAATAGGTATTGTTGTTATTACAATATCACCTACAGGACTTGATTAAGACCAGGGCCCACTGTGTTAGGTGCTGTGAAAACAAATAAGGAATGGGAGAAATGAAATATTATTATCTCCATGTTATAGCTGGGAACTTGGTCACAGAGATATTCGGTGACTTGTCCAAAGTCAAACAGGAAATCTGTGGCACAGCCAGGAACTGAACTCTGAGTCCCATTCCAGTGCCCAGGTAACAACATTTACCATTAAATTACTACTACCACACACACACACACACACACCAAATAAATCCTAAGATAAAAGAACGTTGTTAAGGTTGCAAAGTTAAGCACTGAAAACTTAGGACATGCCAGAATTAAGGTTTCCTGTGCCATAGGCGCCAACTACGTGGGTGCTCCGGGGCTGGAGCATCCACAGGGGAAAATGGTGGGTGTTGAGCACCCACTGGCAGCCCCCCACCAGCTCCTCCTCTGTCCCCCAGTGATTGCTACCTGCCAGCAGGCCCCGCTGATCAGCGCCTCTCCCGTCACTCCCCGCATCTCCCGCCCGCCACAATCAGCTGTTTTGCGGCATGCAGGAGGCTTGGGGAGGGTAGGGGAGGAGCAAGGGCACAGCGGGCTGAGGGGAAGGGGCAGGAAGTGGCAGGGCGGGGATGGAGTGGGGGCAGGAAGAGGTGGAACGGGGGAGGGGCCTGGGACAGAGCCAGGGGTCGAGCACCCCCCAGCACATTAGAAAGTCAACACCTGTGGCCTGTGCAACCTTAATTTGTCCCACTTGTGTACATGCCGTCTGATACAGTCTTTAATTACATGATCACAAGACCCCTGTCTCACTCAGTGCACAGGATCGACCTGCTCTGTGTGTGTGTGTGCTGTAGAAGCAGTGTGTTAGTATGTGTTTGATATGAGATTTGTATGATTTACTATGAACTTTGCTCTTTTCATATATCAGAGTCCGCACTCACATGTAACATATGTATATAAAGCATTCTGTCTGGGCATATGAACCCCATGTGCTGTTTTACACATCAGTTCAGGTCCATGCAGTTTGGACTTACTCCTCTTTTTGCTGCATCAGGCATTCCACATTTCCATATATTTTCATTTTTACTTAAGCTGCCATATAAGTGACCTTGCCCGCTCACCCTTAAAATTCCACCCAACCGAAAGCTCCAAGTCCTGCCTTCAGGCCTGTAACTGTGGACTCCGTATCCCAAGACAATGGAGCTAAGAAGAAAAAGGAACATTCCACTGGCTCTTGCGTGTGTGTGTGTGTGCGCGTGTATCACGCATGGCGCAAGATACTGGTATGCAAATCAGCAATCGCTCCATTAGCTTGTTAAGTAATTTGGAGTAATACCATGCTCAGTAGGAGCATGGAAGTATCTTGGCCATTTGATATTCATGAGAGGAGGAAGATTTAAGAAGAGAAAAGGAGTGGCGGGGGGAGAGGGGGTGGTAGTGTGGGCTTTCTAATGTAAACACCATTATCATCTGAAAATCAATTAGCTCCTTGCACTGAGGGAATGAGGACACTAAAGGCCTTTCTGAACTGCTATTGTGAGCCTGAGTTATTTACTTTAATTAAGAGGAGACAGAGTGGATTATTGTCTCAAAGTAAGGAGTTGGGAAGAGTCAGAAAATTACACACTACCTCACTGCACAACAAAGCCGGAGTAAGACACAGGCTCCAGACCAAGCAAAGTCTGAAAGAGGTTAGCTTTTAATCTGGATTCAGCCTAACTAAGGAACAATCGGAAAGAAACAAGGCTCAGATCCCTCTTGCTAAGCAGTAGGTGCAATATTACATTGGTTGTCACTGCCAGGAGCTGTGTTGCAGTTTAACGCTGGGTCAGCGGGGGGGATTTTTTGCCTCTAGACGGTTTAGAATTTGAGTGCAAGGATTTATTTCAGGCTCAAATTTGCTACACTAAAGCATTCGTTGTGGAATTGTATTTTCTCCAGCCCCTGCTTCAAACACCATTCATGATCAATATATTCTTTTTAAAAAACATATGATTGTTAATGCAAAGCTGTCACCTGGATGAAGATGCTTTTATTTTATATTTGATTTGATTTGATTTTTGGCTCCTGTTGAATTCAAATGGTTTGGATTAAAAAGAAGAAGAAGAAAAGGAATTTGGCAAGTGACTAATCCACAATATTGTCTAATTTGGCATATGGAGACCCTCTCGCCCCCCATCTCCTGGGAGGTATCTAACGCTGAGATGTTGTTGCTTTGCATCACGGTGCCCACTTTTACTCAGCACACGCTAAATATGTATTAAGTCAGTCGAGCATGGCAGCTTCTGAAGGAGTCGCCACAGTTTGCTGGGTAAATAATGATCTTTTTATAAATCACCTAAATACGTATCTACCCCAAAGACTATGGTGGTGGCTCAGGGGAATGCTGATTTGCATTTTAAAAATTCACTCTGTATGTGTTTGTAAGTCACTGCAGCCTGTCACGTTGATTCTTATATGCTCCAGGTGGGGATTTGGGGCCAGATTCTGCTCTCAGGTACAGCGACGTACATTCTGAGTAACACCACTGAACGCAGCAGAGTAAAGTCAAAATGGGCAACCCGTTTGCTCAGGGCAATTACTCAGGATTTACACCACTCTAACAGAAAGGCAAGGTGGGTGAGGTAATACCTTTTATTGGACCAACTTCTGTTAGAAGTGGGAGGCCTGGAGGCTCCGCCCCTGCTTCTGTGGCCCCACCCCCTGCCCCTCCTCTTCCCCTGAGGCCCTGCCCCCTGGCCAGGCTGGAAGCTGGACCCGGGCATTGGTTAGAGCTGCCCATGGAGCATTGCATAGGTGTTGGAACTAAGGGTGTGGGGGGTGCTGCTGCACCCCCTGGCTTGAAGTGGTTTCCATTATATAGAGAGTTTACAGTTTGATTCAATGGCTCTCAGCACCCCCACTATACAAATTGTTTCAGCACCCCTGGAGCATTGTTTTGATTAATATCTTAAAGCACAATACAGATATTACTGAATTGTAATATTGTCATTCTATATACATAGACTATGCACTATATGTACTAGTAGTTAACAGGGCACGTGCATTTTAACGGTATAGAATTCAATACATATTTTTGAGGGATACTAATGCTTTCTGACACCATCTTCCCCAAAAGCTTTTAGTCTGAGGATCAGAGACAGTACTGATATAAGATAAGGAACCAGATGCTCGGCTGGCACAAATTGACGTAGTTCCTGTGAAGTCAACAAAGTCATTGATGTTTCTCCTGTATTGAAGTCAATGTAGGCATGTTGATTTACCCCAGTTGAGGATTTCATAGAATCATAGAATCATAGAATATCAGAGTTGGAAGGGACCTCAAGAGGTCATCTAGTCCAACCCCCTGCTCAAAGCAGGACCAATTCCCAGCTAAATCATCCCAGCCAGGGCTTTGTCAAGCCGGGCCTTAAAAACCTCCAAGGAAGGAGACTCCACCACCTCCCTAGGTAACGCATTCCAGTGTTTCACCACCCTCCTAGTGAAATAGTTTTTCCTGATATCCAACCTGGACCTCCCCCACTGCAACTTGAGACCATTGCTCCTTGTTCTGTCATCTGCCACCACTGAGAACAGCCGAGCTCCATCCTCTTTGGAACCCCCCTTCAGGTAGTTGAAGGCTGCTATCAAATCCCCCCTCATTCTTCTCTTCTGGAGACTAAACAATCCCAGTTCTCTTAGCCTCTCCTCATAAGTCATGTGCTCCAGACCCCTAATCATTTTTGTTGCCCTCCGCTGGACTCTTTCCAATTTTTCCACATCCTTCTTGTAGTGTGGGGCCCAAAACTGGACACAGTATTCCAGATGAGGCCTCACCAATGTCGAATAAAGGGGAACGATCACGTTCCTCGATCTGCTGGCAATGCCCCTACTTATACAGCCCAAAATGCCGTTAGCCTTCTTGGCAACAAGAGCACACTGTTGACTCATATCCAGCTTCTCGTCCACTGTGACCCCTAGGTCCTTTTCAGCAGAACTGCTACCTAGCCATTCGGTCCCTAGTCTGTAGCAGTGCATGGGATTCTTCCGTCCTAAGTGCAGGACTCTGCACTTGTCCTTGTTGAACCTCATCAGGTTTTTTTCTGCCCAATCCTCTAATTTGTCTAGGTCCCTCTGTATCCGATCCCTACCCTCTAGTGTATCTACCACGCCTCCTAGTTTAGTGTCATCTGCAAACTTGCTGAGAGTGCAGTCCACACCATCCTCCAGATCATTAATAAAGATATTAAACAAAACCGGCCCCAGGACCGACCCTTGGGGCACTCCACTTGAAACCGGCTGCCAACTAGACATGGAGCCATTGATCACTACCCGTTGAGCCCGACGATCTAGCCAGCTTTCTATCCACCTTACAGTCCATTCATCCAGCCCATACTTCTTTAACTTGGTGGCAAGAATACTGTGGGAGACCGTATCAAAAGCTTTGCTAAAGTCAAGAAATAACACATCCACTGCTTTCCCCTCATCCACAGAGCCAGTTATCTCATCATAGAAGGCAATTAGGTTAGTCAGGCACGACTTCCCCTTCGTGAATCCATGCTGACTGTTCCTGATCACTTTCCTCTCCTCTAAATGTTTCATAATTGATTCCTTGAGGACCTGCTCCATAATTTTTCCAGGGACTGAGGTGAGGCTGACTGGCCTGTAGTTCCCCGGATCCTCCTTCTTCCCTTTTTTAAAGATGGGCACTACATTAGCCTTTTTCCAGTCATCTGGGACCTCCCCCGATCGCCATGAGTTTTCAAAAATAATGGCTAATGGCTCTGCAATCTCACCCGCCAACTCCTTTAGCACCCTCGGATGCAGCGCATCCGGCCCCATGGACTTGTGCACGTCCAGTTTTTCTAAATAGTCCCGAACCACTTCTTTCTCCACAGAGGGCTGGTCACCTTCTCCCCATGCTGTACTGCCCAGTGCAGCAATCTGGGAGCTGACCTTGTGCGTGAAGACAGAGGCAAAAAAATCATTGAGTACATTAGCTTTTTCCACATCCTCTGTCACTAGGTTGCCTCCCTCATTCAGTAAGGGGCCCACACTTTCCTTGATTTTCTTCTTGTTGCTAACATACCTGAAGAAACCTTTCTTGTTACTCTTAACATCTCTTGCTAACTGCAACTCCAAGTGTGATTTGGCCTTCCTGATTTCACTCCTGCACGCCTGAGCAATATTTTTATACTCCTCCCTGGTCATTTGTCCAATCTTCCACTTCTTATAAGCCTCTTTTTTGCATTTAAGATCAGCAAGGATTTCACTGTTTAGCCAAGCTGGTCGCCTGCCATATTTACTATTCTTTCTACACATCGGGATGGTTTGTTCCTGCAACCTCAATAAGGATTCTTTAAAATACAGCCAGCTCTCCTGGACCCCTTTGCCCTTCATGTTATTCTCCCAGGGGATCCTGCCCATCTGTTCCCTGAGGGAGTCAAAGTCTGCTTTTCTGAAGTCCAGGGTCCATATTCTGCTGCTCTCCTTTCTTCCTTGTGTCAGGATCCTGAACTCGACCATCTCATGGTCACTGCCTCCCAGGTTCCCATCCACTTTTGCTTCCCCTACTAGTTCTTCCCTGTTTGTGAGCAGCAGGTCAAGAAAAGCTTTGCCCCTAGTTGGTTCCTCCAGCACTTGCACCAGGAAATTGTCCCCTACGCTTTCCAAAAATTTCCTGGATTGCCTGTGCACCGCTGTATTGCTCTCCCAGCAGATATCAGGGTGATTAAAGTCTCCCATGAGAACCAGGGCCTGTGATCTAGCAACTTCTGCTAGTTGCCAGAAGAAAGCCTCGTCCACCTCATCCCCCTGGTCTGGTGGTCTATAGCAGACTCCAACCACGACATCACCCTTGTTGCTCACACTTCTCAACTTTATCCAGAGACTCTCAGGTTTTTCTGCAGTATCAAACCGGAGCTCTGAGCAGTCATACTCCTCTCTTACATACAACGCAACTCCCCCACCTTTTCTGCCCTGCCTGTCCTTCCTGAACAGTTTATATCCATCCATGACAGTACTCCAGTCATGTGAGTTATCCCACCAAGTTTCTGTTATTCCAATCACATCATAGTTCCCTGACTGTGCCAGGACTTCCAGTTCTCCCTGCTTGTTTCCCAGGCTTCTTGCATTTGTGTATAGGCACTTAAGATAACTCAATGATCGTCCCTCTTTCTCAGCATGAGACAGGAGTCCTCTCCTGTTGCGCTCTCCTGCTTGTGCTTCCTCCCAGGATCCCATTTCCCCACTTACCTCAGGGCTTTGGTCTCCTTCCCCCGGTGAACCTAGTTTAAAGCCCTCCTCACTAGGTTAGCCAGCCTGCTGGCGAAGATGCTCTTCCCTCTCTTCGTTAGGTGGAGCCCGTCTCTGCCTAGCACTCCTTCTTCTTGGAACACCATCCCATGGTCGAAGAATCCAAAGCCTTCTCTCCGACACCACCTGCGTAGCCATTCGTTGACTTCCACGATTCGACGGTCTCTACCCCGGCCTTTTCCTTGCACAGGGAGGATGGACGAGAACACCACTTGCGCCTCAAACTCCTTTATCCTTCTTCCCAGAGCCACGTAGTCTGCAGTGATCCGCTCAAGGTCATTCTTGGCAGTATCATTGGTGCCCACGTGGAGAAGCAGGAAGGGGTAGCGATCCGAGGGCTTGATGAGTCTCGGCAGTCTCTCCGTCACATCGTGTATCCTAGCTCCTGGCAAGCAGCAGACCTCTCGGTTTTCCCGGTCAGGGCGGCAGATAGATGACTCAGTCCCCCTGAGGAGGGAGTCCCCGACCACCACCACCCTCCTCCTCCTCTTGGGAGTGGTGGTCGTGGAACCCCCATCCCTAGGACAGTGCATCTTTTGCCTTCCAATCGGTGGAGTCTCCTTCTGCTCCCTTCCCTCAGATGGGCCATCTAGTCCACTCTCCGCATTAGCACCTGTAGAGAGAACATGGAAACGATTGCTCACCTGTATCTCCATTGCTGGTGCATGGACGCTCCTCTTTCTCCTTCTGGAGGTCACATGCTGCCAAACCTCCTCACAATCCTTCTGTCCCTGCTGCGCCTGCTCTGAATCTTCAGAACATTGTGGCCGTAGAAGCATCTCCTGACGTCTGTCCAGGAAATCTTCATTTTCCCTTATGCAACGCAGAGTAGATACTCGTTTCTCCAGCCCTCGAACCTTCTCTTCCAATATGGAGACCAGCTTGCACTTTGTACAGACAAAGTCGCTTCTGTCCTGCGGAAGAAAGACAAACATGGCACAACCTGTGCAGGTTACAACAGCTGATCGCTCACCTTCCATATCACCGTCCTCTTAGGAGCTTCCTCAACTGTTGCAGGAACTACTCGGAGAAACCTGCAGATGAAAGCCTCAGTGCGCTCTCCCTAGGCGAACTCCCAGGCAAACTCCCGCTGTTAGCCGCTGCTGACTGCCCTTATATACCAGTCAGGCCCACTCAAGGCCCAGCTGGAACAAAGCACTCCCAATTCACACTTTTCAAACAAACAAGCAAGCAATCAAGCACACGGTCAAACTGACCAACTGTCCCAGCAGCAGACACTCAGATACTCACCAACACAGCCCCCCTAATGCAGCACTTAGCGTACCTCCTCTCGGACAGCTCCCAGGCAAACTCCCGCTGTTAGCCTCTGCTGTTCGCCGCTCAGCTGGTTCGCTTTGGACCCTTCCATTAAGTTTCAAGCAGGAAAGCAGCATAAATATGATAATCATGGCCATGACTAGACTAGGAAAGCAAGGCAAGTTTAACACCATGTTAGCTAGCACGTTTTAGTTATGACACTAACTCAATACTAGTGTAGACAGGAATTAACCCCTTTAAAAACATGTTAGGTAGTCATGGTCCACTCTAGGCTCCTCTCTAGGCTTGGCCTTGATCAGCTGGCATGCTAAAGGTGTCCAACCTTGCCTGCACTTTTAAACATGCCCTAAGTCAGACACGCCCACGTTCGTCCAAGAGACAGATATTTATTCTGTTAAAGGAGGAGAAAAGAACAGGCTGGAACAAGGCGCCTCCAAGAGCAGCTCCCCTTGAAACTGAAAAGTGGGCCTCGTCTGTCACAATAGAAGCCACTCCATTCTCTTCTCCGGCAACCCCAGCCAAAGGGAGTCGGGCAGCGTGCCCGCCATGGAAGGACGAAGAGGACTGGAGAAGCACAGAACGTCGACGGGGGGAAATAACAGCGAGGCGGAGTAAACGCTGGCCACGACGATGTTAAGAGACAGAGGAACTAAAAAGTAATTTTCCTAAACTTTTAAATATAGCTTTAAATATTAGTAAAGCTTAAGCTGCCGCACACAAAGGCAAGTTTCCTTTGAAAGAGTTCCAGAAAACCATGAAATGCTGTCGATAAGGCTGTGCCAATTTGTAAAGCTTGCCACAATCTCTGGCTCACGTTTTCTCTCTCTCCCTTTCCTCCCCCCCCCCCATCCCCCTGCTCCATTTTTTTCCCCCATTCTTTCTTTCTTAAAGCTCCCTGCACTTTGTGAGTCAGAGAGGCTGCGATGACAACAAAAAAAATCTTTATTTCTGAAGCGGGAACATCTTCTCGGCAACAAGGACAGAGTGTGCGACATCCACATTTGATTTATTCAGTGGAAATAATGTCAAAGTGGCATTTGCAAAGGCAGATAAAAGATTTTGATGGAAAGCTCCTAGTGGGGGTGATAGAAGTAAACTCAGTCGAGTTTTTTCAGCCTTTATTAGTAGTTGTATTTGGCCTTAATTATAGGTTTGCCTGGGCCTGACATTTTGTCAGTGTGTTTGCCTGGAAAGATTGAAGCAGCGATAAGGATCTTTGCTTTTTTAACGGAAAGAAAAATATGTTTCACTCCTTTTTTTAAAAAATTGGATTTCTTATTAGTTTAATTGCAATGTTATGTTAGTTAGGTTTGTAGATTATTACTATTTATTGTATTATGCTAGTGCTTAGAGGACCCAATTGAGACTGGGGCCTCATTGTGCTAGGTGCTGTACATACACATAAGAGGCAGTCCTTTCCCTAGCAGGTGTATAGCTTAAGCACACAGACAGCTATCCCTGCTGAGGGACAGAAGTGACTTGACTAAGGTCACACAGTAGATCAGTGGCAGGGCCAGCAATAGAGCCCACATCTCCAGATTCCCAATCCACTGCCCTCCTACTAGGCCTGATCGGGGCCACCCTTAGGGGTAGGCAATCAGGGTGCCAATTTCTAGGGTTGCCAAATCAACATCTGTGCCAACATCTGTGGGGAAGAGGGCAGATTGTGTTGTTCTTTTTTTTGCTTGGCCATTCACAGGGCACCAAAAAAATTTTCCACCCTGGATGACAAAACACCTAAGACCAGTCCTGGGCTGATCCTATGCTTCAGGCAACCTTACATTCCTCCTTCAAAATCTTCCTCAAGATTCACTTCTCATTAGGCTTCCAGTGCCAACCTTCACTCCTGGCATCTTACCGGTCCCTGGTCCCTCACACTGCCAGGGTGATACAGCACAGAGAATGAAAAACAATTAGATCAGAAAAAGCACGTTCAGAATCAAATTTAACAAAGGCACTAACAAGAGGGGATGAAACTGAAGCCGGAGTCTTTTCATGATGTTGCTTCCTGTACTGGCCACCTTTCCCTTGTTTCTTACACCTCGCTGGGCTGTGGAGAATTCACCACTGCACCAGTGACAAGAAGAGTAGCTGGGGCAAAGTGTCTACACAAAAGTGGTACATTCCTTTCTTTCTCCCCATGGTAGATTCTCCAGAGGGATCCTGGGAGAGGCCAGGTGTATGTTAGGATGGATCTGAGGGACGGGGGCATCCTGAACCCTGGTGATTCCTCGTGGTTATGGGATGGGACACAAACCAGGGCATCTTTCTGGACTAGGGCTGAACCAGATCCTGGTTACTCTTGTAGAGGAGGGGTAAATCCAGTGTGGGGACAAATTCAGGTGATGGCTGACTTAAAGATCCTGGAAACAGTCACTCATGTCAGGGCAAATTTGGCCTCCTCCTTCACAGCAATGAATGTCCTCCAGGCAGCATGCAGGGCAGATAAATAAATATATGGAGATATACCTATTTCATAGAACTGTAAGGTCATTGAGTCCAGCCCCCTGGCTTCACTAGCAGGACCAAGTACTGATTTTGCTCTAGATCCCTGGGTGGTCCCCTCAAGGATTGAGCTCACAACTGTGGGTTTAGCAGGCCAATGCTCAAACCACTGAGCTATCCCTCCCCCTTCGAGCTAGATGAGGCAGGGCACAGATGACAGCACGCTGCCCCCTGCTCGGGCTTACGGTGATAACTTGTAAGCTAATTATAAGGATCATTTCACCCACTGTTGAAATACTGCTCCCCCATCGGGGTGAGCTACTTTTTAGCTGCCAACAGTAACGCTACCATACTATTTTAAGCCATTAAGTGAAGATCATGCTGTACCCAAATGAAGATTGTGCTATATCCTATGCCAGTGCTTCTCAACCTTTCCAGACAACTCTACCCCTTTCAGGGGTCTGAATTGTCCTGTCTATCCCAAGGTTCACCTCACTTAAAAACTACTTGCCTGCAAAACCAGACATAAATATACAAAACTGTCCCAGCACACTGTTACTGAAAAGTTGCTTACTTTCTAATTATCATATAAATATAAAATAAATCGATTGGAATATAAATATTGTACTTACATTTCAGTGTATAGTATATAGCGCTGTATAAACAAGCCAGCATGGGGATGCCCCTGGCTCATGCAAATAATGTAAGTACAATATTTATATTTTAGTTTGTACTGACTTTGCTGGTGCTTTTTATGTAGCCTGTTGTAATACTAGGCAAAAATCTAGATGAGTTGATGTACCCCCTGGAAGACCTGTGTGCCCCCAGGGGTACATGTACCCCTGGTTGAGAACCACTTCCCTATGCAAAAATGTAGGGAGAATTGTTTGAGGTAGAACCTCATAACCCAAAGGACAATCTGTGCCCTGGATGGAAAGCTACAGAGAGGAAGATTCTATGTGTTGACAGTGTCGGGTCCAAGTTTTGCTGCCTTCTAAACTACACAAATTCATACCAGAGAAAAGGTCAAGCAGGTGAACTTGCAGAATTTAGAGCTACTTCTATTTTCTATTTACATTGTGTGGGGGGGGGGGGGGGGGGGGGGGGGGAGCTCATAAAATACCAACCTTCATGACCACCCACCACTCCTTTCCACCGCCACCTCCTCAGAGAAAGGCCTTTTAGCCTCTTTAGTGTGGCTTAAGACCCCATGCAGACAAAGGGTCTGAGGCAAATCTGCATAGCACCTTTGGCTTCAGATTTACACCAGCTGAAGATGTGGCCCGGGGCTTTGAGCACCTTCTACAATAGGTTGAGTACCCTAAACTCCCATTCACTTCTAGAGCACAGCAACTTCCAGGAAGCATTCAGGACACTGAAGGTGGCAAGCCGCAAATATACAAGGTAAGTCAGGGCAAATCACATCTCTAGTGCCACCCCACATAGTATGGAGTAGGCCTCATCTTGGAAGAACCAATCTTGCAGGGGGCATGTGGCACTGAGATTAATGTCACTGTGATCCTCCTGCAATAGCTCAGAGGTTTATGAAGATGGTTTCCACAAGATCTACTACTGCTTGAAGGTCTTCTCCCCACCTCCCCCATTGCATTTAGCCTGTCCTCTCCTTTGTGCAATAAAGCTAGGGGGGTGATATTTCTCTCCAAGAATGGAATAATACCCACCCCACAGGAGTTGCTGTGACACCTAAATAAGTAATCTTTGCAAAGGTCTTTGAGACACTCTGAAATGTATGGTAGAGGGTATTTATCACCCCTGTAATGTCTCAGCAGTAGCCAAGTGTTTGACATGGGACGCACTGCTACCCGTGCTAGAGGAACTACTCGGTTTCAATTGAATAGCCAAGAGAACAACAGTCTTTACCTAGACACTAGCAGTTCTAGGAAAATGTCTCTCCCTTTGCCACTCCAAAGGAGCATTTTTTATTAGTGCTGGAGATCAGTAAACTCTCCTCTACTTGGTGTGTGTATGGCTGGTACAGTCACTCAGTATGTGGGAGGAGAGAGAGGAAGACAAGGTTCACCTACATCTCCAAGTAGAATCACTTGTTGCACACTATGTTTCTGCTTTTTTTTTTTTAATAACAAACTCTGTGGAAAACCTCCCTAAAGGTGCCATAAAGCTCTGGATGATGGGCCATTGGCATCCAAGTAGCAGACAGGATGTCAGCTTCCTACTCAAAGTCGCCACCTTTTGCTTACCTGCCAAGGCAGCCGGGACTGGGACTGTGCCAGATTCAGATTTGGTGGGCCCACACTGAGAGCTGTGGGGCATCATGTCCATGATGAATGCGGGGAGCATTCTCACACACCAGGAGAATAGTGCCTGGGCAGACGAAAGAGGAGTGGAGGGAGAAGGAAAAGGAAAGGGAGGAATGAGACTGATGGAAGTAGGAGAGGAAGGGGAAGAGACATGGGTGGGAGAAAGGACAAATGTAAGAGGGATTAAAGAGGCAGCAAGAAGGAGAAATGGAGTAAAGGAAAGGAGACCAGTTGACCAGGCTGATCTAGCTGGCCAAGCAGGATTTCCCAAAATATAAGCATGATAGTGTCAAATTAGGAAAAACAGATGGTGATACTCTTCCCACCACCATCTCTTTGAACTCAAAAATGTGCTCTACGTCAGTGGTTCCCAAACTTTTTCCCCCACAGACCCCTTTGGTATCTGATTAGATGTCCTGAACCCTTTTCATTTCTGATACTACCAGAATGCCCCCAACAGCATGGGGATGCCCCTGGCTCATGCAAAGTCACTAGGGGGATCAAACGTCCCGTTTTGGCTGGGACAGTCCCTTTTTTAAGCCCTGTCCAAGCCGTCCCGACTTCTTCGGCAAAAGTGGGGTGTGAAGGAACGTATGGGGGGTTGGGGCGAGTGGCGATGCCAGCCTCACCCAGGGGGCAGGCAGGGCACAGGCAAGCAGTGATGCCAGTCCCAGCCTTGCGCAGGGGGCAGGCAGGGCTTGGGTGAGCAGTGACACCAGCCCCAGCCTTGTGTGGGGGTACAGGCAGGACTCGGGCGAGCAGCTCGGGCCAGCTGCACACGGGGAGGAGGGGCAGGATTCAGGAGAGCGGCTTGGGCCAGCCCCACATGGTGGGAGGGCTCGGGCTCGCCTCACACGGTATCCTGTGTTCCCTTTGGGAAAATATGGTCACCGTGAATGTCACACTATGTGGAGCACACCATTTTGAGAACAAAAAGTGTATCCTCCATGCAGCAAAAGTGCCAGAATACGATTCTGGCATGTTCTGGACCTTTGTCACGGGATGGAGTCCAGTCATCTGAAGATTCCATTTTGAGAACCGCTGCTCTAGTACAGACAAGAATTATATCAGGGAAGTCTTATGGCCTGTGTTATCCAGGAGATCAGACTAGATGATTACATGGGTCCCTTTGGGCCTTGGAAACTATGAATCTTTCTGAGTTTCTTTTCTGAGTCATCTCGAAGGCGGGTAAAGCACCAAGACATTCATTCCAAGCATTCATTGTCTGAAACTTCAAAAACTATGACTCTCCTGACACACAGGTGCTTCCACATGTTTCTTCATATGTTTCCATGAAATATACGTTCGGAACGAAAAATACCCTTCCAGAATGCAAAGGATGCCGGGCTGTCGTGAAGGTATGGGCAACAATAAACAGTATGACAGGACTATCACTGAACTACAGGGGGCAGAGGTCACTGACGCTTAGCAGCGAATTGTCTCACAGCTGAAATTCAACAAGCAAGATTGGCTTCGAACTACGTGGGAGACTAGGTAAAAAAATACAGCTGGGGCATTGCATGTATGTACAGCAATAAAGAAGATCTCATTTGGGAGCTCTAGGCGCTACCGTAAATAAACCAATAATAGTCATGTCACTTTACTGTATTGTTAATGATGTGTTAAGGCACTTAGCGCCTTGGATAGACATTTTTTAAATTGAAATCTATTCAGATACTACTAATTATAATATTACTCAATTTTCCATCAACTATTTTCTATAATCAGTCCTGATTTCTGCAAATGTACCCAGTAGTCACACAAGTGTTTGCCCTATAGTTTATGTGAAGAAATTTCAACCTGCTGGTTGTTTGTGGCCTGTTCACTTGGACTATTTGCTCTTCATGGTGAGTGATTGGTTATCTAAGGCCAAGTGTATACTAGAAACTGTTGCAAATAAAGGTGCAATTGGTTAGAGGTGCAATTGTCTATGATATTTCTATACTGCCAAAAACCTTAGTGTAGACACGGTTACCCTGGCATAAAAGTGCTTTTGCCACCACAGTTTATTTTCCTTGATAAATCAGTATATCAGCAAAAGCACTTCTAAGGGTATGTCTACACTACCTGCTGGATCGGCAGGTAGTGATTGATCTATCGGGGATCGATGTATCGCGTCTCGTCTAGATGCGATACATCGATCCCCGAACGCGCTCCCCATCGACTCTGAAACTCCACCAGGGCGAGAGGCGGAAGCGGAGTTGACAGGGAAGCGGCGGCCGTCAATCCCGCGCCGCGAGGACGTGAAGTAAGTCGATCTAAGATACGTCAACTTCAGCTACGCTATTCTCGTAGCTGAAGTTGCGTATCTTAGATCGATCCCCTCCCCCCCAGTGTAGACCAGACCTAAGATCTGCCCACACTAAGCGGTGCACGGATATAGGTGTACCAGTTTAACTATATCCGCAAACCTCTTCTAGTGTAGACCTAGCCTAAGTCAGTTGGTATTTTTTCTGCCCTCTGATTGGATGACTAGCCATTTTTAAAAAGAGAATGATCAATAACAAATGATGAGTGATGAATAACAAATAATGAATGGCAAATGTTCTTGTTCATGCATGAATCCGCTCGTTCGTGTGCAGATCTGAGCACTCAGATATGGAATAGCCAATCCCCAAACATCTGTGTTAACAAGAGCCTCTTTACGCATATTGAACAATAAGTCCTGTGAATGTGATAGAACCAAATAGCTATTCAAGATGTTCATGAGCACTGTTTTGCAGTATTTGACCAGCTCTAGTAATAAAGGTAAAAAAAACCCTTTCCAGATGATTGTAATATTCTAATAGTGATATTGTGATAGCTCCTAGAGGTCAACCAGCTCGGAACTCCACTGTGTTCAGCACTGTACAAATCCCATTAATGATAGTCCCAGCCCCAAAGAGATTACAGTCCAAAAGACAAGATAGACCATGTGAGTTGGGGTGGGAGAGTTGAAGCAACAAAAATAATAGTGTGTGAATCACTATTAGGCAGTCAAGAGCGGTAATCACAGCTCACTGCTGACTGACTGGTTACTCGCTGGTTGTGGGACATCGGAGCATCCAAATTCTGCCCAATTAAAAGAACCATTGGTCACTTGTCAGGAGCCTCCTGGATCCTTAAATTGGAAACAAATGGAGCATCTTGCAGCTGGCCTGCACTTTGACATCATGGGGAGATTGATGTTCCCACTAGGAAATGCTCTGTCTCAGCTCAGCTGCTCAGATCAAGATGGAGCAATACACGCTGAGATCTTCAGTCTTCATGGAGCTGCATCTCGATATACAGCTCCACAGCTCCCATTTGTCCCAGGGGCTATCTGTTGGCTATGCCTGTTGTATAATATTCACTAAGGGCCAAAGCCCGGCTCAGGAAAGTATCCTGTGACAGTGTGAGTAGACTATGGGCAAGCCTACACTTAAAACACTGCAGCAGTGCAACTGCATCAAGATGCTCTTGGAGTTGAACTTGCCACTGGAGTGTTTGAGGTCTGTTTGCAGTAAGAATCCAGGGACATATCCAGGGAATCTTGCCCTGTGGCATATCCTTAGTCAGCATTGGGCACATGCTTAAGTGCTTTCCTGACTGAGGCCCAAATCCTTACCTTTGCAAAATACCGGTTAAAGTCAATGGGAGTTTTTCCAGAGTAATATTCTTCAGGATCTGACCCTGTATTTCTGTGGTCTGAACACACCCAATAGGGGAAAATCCCTGATCATTCCAGTGGGAAAACAGGAGAGAATGCCAAACTTTGTTTCTGTTTTCCTTGGTCTTCCGATCACAGCCAGCCTAAGAAAAGAGTAGGTGGGGGAAGAAATGTATCTGGTGGCTTATTGCTTTAGCAGAAGTCTTTCTGCATTTGGTTACAGAGCACACACAAAAAAATGGGAAGCAGAAGATATAAAAGAAAGCAAGGAAGCTGAGAAACGAAAAGATCAATCGCTAATCCCCAGAAAGTGCTGTTTGTGGGCAGCACGTCTAAGTTGAGAAATCAAAACCTATTCCTCATAAAATAATCATCACTAGAACAAAAAAGCCTGCAGCATAAATTATTTCCATTGGACCCTAATGCAAACTGTTATGTTTATACTCTAATGTATCACTCTTGCTTTCAAACTGTGTCAAAGTCCTTCGTATCAACACAGTATTAGAGGTTATTCTGCTCGCTGTAGAGCTAGCTCCAGATACAATATCTCCGTCGACATCGTGGTTTCTACCTAGCAAATTAATTCAGAGCATGTCGACAGTGCGTAATTTTTTAGTTCTTTCTTCTCTCGTATTTTCTTTGTGTTTATGTCTGATTCAGTTATCACTGAAATACACATTTTAATTGTATTGTACAAGATTCAAACTTTCCCTGCTTTGAACGTTCACAGAAACATTTTCACTCAACTTACCTTCACCACTGCCTGAAATCCTTGCAGAAAGTTGGCGTGTGTACAACCCAGTGCATATTTCCAAACTTATATATGACTTCCTAGCGCAGATATATATATATATATATTTGGACAAACCTACAGAGGAATAAATAAGCCCAGATGAAGTCCACCACAGGGGCAGATTTTTCAAACCTCTGTGCACGCATTAAATATGCAATTGACATTCGTGAGTACTTTCTATGTTTGCAAATGGGCACATGGCATAATGAAAATCTCCCTGTGCATGTAGTTATTGTTATTATTGTTTATTATATCTACTGTGCCATAGGAGTGCATGGCACTTTACAAACCCAGTGCCTGAGCCAAAGCCCACGAAAGCGATTGGGAGACTTTCCATTAATGTCAGTTATGGGGCCCAAAGGGCCCAACCTGCAAAACCCTAGGCATGTGCTGAATATTAAGGTCATGAGTGGCCCCGATGAAGTCAGTGGGATTACTCACATGCTTATGGATGTAAACATTTGCAGGATCAAGGCCCAATCCAAGATAAGGTACTCACCCTGAAGAACTTACAGTCTAGCTATCGAATGTGTGTGTATGTGCTTCTACATATGCTGTACTCTAACATAATATTACCCAACTATAAAAGAAATAGTTGCATGCCAAGTGAGATGATAGATTAGCCAGGGGCAGCAGGGTTGAAACTTTAAATGCTGTGAACTAAGTATAGAAGAGCTGGCTTAACCTGGCTTTAGCTGGCTTTGCTCCTCCCACCCTTCCTGTCACTTAAGCTGCCACTTACCTCCTGGAGGCAGGTTTCCTGCAGCCTCCTCTGGCCTGTACCTTAAAAGCACCGTATCTACTAAATCTGTTGTCAGTCATTCCTGTTCTCTTCCCTGTGGCGTTATGCAGCAGCTATGCCCTCTGAGGGACAAGAGAGGACAGTAAATGCAGAGCATGCCTGTCGGGGGAGGGTTCAACTGCAAAAATACCATCATATTTCAGAGCGCTCAGCCTGGGGAGTTAAGAACCCTGCATCTGACAGCAGATCAGTAGGGGAGACAAAGTTCATTTGGTGGTCTCAGCACACTTCCTAGTGGGCAGATGTTTGTATCGTTAAAAAGCACCTACAGTGCTGCAAGTGGTGCACTTACTCCGCAAATGGGCCAAGGACTGAAACTTTGCATGGAAAGTGAACATCCCTGGACGTGATCCGGCCTAGTCAGACGTGATGCAGACCAGTGGAGCAGTGTAGGAATGATTATGCTGTTGCATTTCCACACCGGTCCTGTTTGTGCCGAAATGACCAAAACTTAATCCCATCGATGTCCGCCAGAGTTTGTCACAGACTCCAATGGGATCGGGATTTGACCCAAAGAGAGGACGTCAGTTTCCAGGGATTTCATTCTAGCACTTTTCACCAACATTAAAGTCACTTGGCAGTGGGGTGGGGGGAACTCACTCCTTTAACCCTTTCACAGCTGGTCCTCTCTCTGTCACTCTCCTCCAAGAATCAGTCAAATGGTTCATCAGTTCTTCCTCAAAGCCATCCAGGTCTGCTTCCCCCCATGAAAACAAGTGACATTTAAAATCAGAGCAATAATAATGACGGCAAAATCCACTACAACAAACTTCACACCGGCCTGAACTTGGACCTTCATCTGTCCACCTGGTATGTCGTGCATCTGTACGGAGTCGTGTGGATGTTTAGATTGAAATCTGCTTGGGAGAGGGACCACGTAGCTTAGAGATGGGCCTGAGCTGCAAAGTTTAGCTCTTGAAGCATGCTTGGCCAAAACTTGGCAATGTGTGTGTGTAACAAGGTGCCATCTTGGCCAACACACCAGGGATTGAAACAGGGACCTCCAAAGCTATTAACATGAGCTGCGAAAGCTCCGTACCTGGAACTGAACCAGATTCCTACCATCTCTGGATTGGGCACAGAGAGGGGTCTGTAGCATACACTGGGTTATATCTGTCTTCACATATCTGTCCATCGGGGTAAGCGACAGCACCTAATGCACTGGATTATCGCAGGGAAGACTGTCAGAGTTCAATAAATCATTAATAACACACTTCCAGTATCGACCTAAACTAAGGGTCAGCTCCTCAGCGGTTATGACTGGGCATAGCACCGTTGATTTCAATGGAGTTCCATCAATTTACATCCACCGATGATCTGACCCTACCGATATAATTCCCCGTTCTGGGTCTAGCGAATGAACAAACTGCTCCATAGTGCCCCTACCCTCTCCACTTTTACACAATCTATAAAACCCACTTCTGCCAACCAGCACATAGAGCCTGACCCAAAGCTCATTCAATAGGAACCGGTCTGTTGACTAAAGGGCAGGTCTATACTCAGGGGCACCGGAACAGGGGGGTGGCGGGGCATGGGGCCATGGCCCTCCCACTTTTTACCAGCCGTAAGGGCGAGTGATGGGGGAAAAGGGGCAGGGTCTTGGGGGGAAGAGGTGGTGCAGGAGCGGGGCCTCGGCAGGGAGGGGCAACATGGGGGCAGGGGCTCAGGGGGAAGGGGCACGGTTTGGGCACCAGTGCCCCCCACACACACAGTTTTAGGGACCTTCTGCCACTCCTGCCCAGAACCCTCTCCTGGAGTCAGGGGCCTAAGGACTTTCTCGTGCAAAGCACCATGGTTGCGGGTGGTGGAGCCCCTTCCCCCACTTACAACTTTTAGCCCAGTGGTCAGGATGCTAACCTGAAAGTTGGGAGAGCTGGGTGCCGGTCTCCCTGCTCCAATGCCTATTTAATTATTGGTGAACAGTGCCACCAGGGGAGACTGACAGCAACCCATCACAAAATACCCTGTGGCCCAGTGGTTAGGGCACTTGGGGGACCCAGGTTTAAATGGCAGAGGAGAGGTATTGAACCGCATCCTGGATGAGTACCAGAACCACTAGGCTAAAGGTTACAGCAGAGGAGGGGAGGAGCACCTCGTCCTCTGGCTGTTTCATTCAGGTTTAGGCAAACTCAGAGTACGCCTACTGGATTGGGCCCATAGATGAAAAAGGTGGGGAGAACACCTCATTTGAGAATCCCACTGAGACTGAGGCATGAGCTCAGGACATAGGTGGCTGTTTGCACACATGCCAGCAGAAATGTAGATACCTAGGGGTCTTAGGCACCAAGGAGGGTTGAAGCACCTACAGGGTTAGGCAGCAGCTGAACACAGGTTTGGGGAATCTAAATTTTGGTCTTAGATGCCTCGCTCCCTTTGTGGATGTAGCCCTTAATGCCTCAGTTTCCTATCTGTAAAATGGGGATAGTATTAACAATGGTGAGTTGCTCAGATAGCATGGTGATGAGGGCCATATAAGTACCTAGATAAGTAGAAGTGACCAGAGAACGAAGTTATATTTAACAGACTTGATCATCTATAATGTGCCTTCATATCCTTCCCCCATCCCTTCCAACCTTCCAACTCCATAAAGAATCAAAGAAAGAAGAAAGGGTGTGGGGAGTGGGGGAGAGGAAGAAACATGAAGGAAATCTGTTGTACAAGTGTGACATTGGCTTGTCAATTAAGTATCTTCCAAGAATTCTTCCAAGGGGTAATAGTACTTTTGGCCCTTCTGTCATTTGACTGTGCTCCTGTTCAATACTGAGAATAATGTTGGTTGAGGTTTGACACCTCTGCGTTATGCACTCATTTTATTTCAACGCTGGTAAACCTCAGCATTTATGTTTGTAGTCATTCAAAGGAAAGTCACATACAATAACTGTCTTATTAAATCCAAGCCATTTTTAATGGCCCAGTTGTGTTGTCCTTTCTCACATTGGATAGAACCTTACTACACATACTCCTGTTGATTGGAATGGATTTATTTGGCAGTGTCGTGCCGTGACATTTTTTAGTCATGCATTCAATTCTACACTTGCAAAATGGCATCCTTTTCAACGATGTGACAGGGCATGCAAGGTCACATTGCGTGGCGGACGCCATTTGGTTCTACAAAATGGCATCCTCCGTGCATGTTCGGGGGCCAGAAGAATCATCCAGCAGGCACAGCCAGCCCAGGGTCATGCAGTGCAAGCTATCAGCTGATGCCCAGAGGATGAGACCCTTGCCAGGCCCCCACCTTGTCCAGCCACCCCCTTTATGTGGTATTAAATCCCACCCGCAGTTCTATTGCCCCCACTGTTCTTATGGCAAGGATGTGAGTACAATCCTTAGCCAAAGCCATCTTTACACCTCCCCCAATCATGTGCCGACCAGGCGACTGAACCAGCTCTAGGCGCAAGTCAAAGCAGCCAAACGCCTGCCTTAACTTGCATGAGCTAAAAAAAAGTCCCCTAGAGACTATTCTTACAGCTGAGGAATGGTGGAGTGGAGTGTATCATACTCTGGCTCTGTGTCTTCCTGCCTCTGACAAGCACCTCCAGTTCCTGTTACTTTCCTTCCCACCTACAACTGGACTCGACACGCCCCCTGCACAGGAAGGGTCCAGTAGGGGATGGCAACTTTATGCCAGCACAGGGAGTCCTCATCAGCCCTTTGGGAGCTGGTTTAAGGTCTGGCCTTGCGTATCAAGGGAGGTTTACCTCACTGAATTATTTTGTGAGTTAACCCACACAAGGTACTGATGTATTGCTGGAAGTGCATTTTTGTGCTGAGGAGGAAGTCATGTTTAACGAAAAGTCTGACACCTGATTTTCATGAGAACAATGGAGCTCCTTCTGCAAAAAGTGTCCTGCATGCATGCTGGGAGAGAAACACAGACTTTGAAGGTTGAGAAAGAGTAGAACTGAGGAGGAAACAATTTCCTGATCTTCAGCTCTTTTTTCATCTCAAATAGGATGAAAAGTTGAAATCTCTATAATATTGGCAAATGGAAAAACTGACATTTTTTTTCAGTTTGGCTCAACTAAAACATTTCATTTCAATTTCAACCTTTTTTTCTCTCCCTTTCCCTTACCTTATTTTTAATTTAACTGGCTTAGGGCATGTCTACACTTATCTCCAGAGCGATCGATCCAGCAGGGGTCGATTTATCACATCTAGTGAAGACGCAATAAATCGACCACTGAGCACTCTCCAGTTGACTCCGGTACTCCACCAGAGCGAGAAGCGTAGGCGGAGTCGATGGGGGAGCGTCAGCAGTCGACCTACGGCAGTGAAGGCACTGCGGTAAGTAGCATTAAGTACGTCGACTTCAGCTACGCTATTTTCGTAGCTGAAGTTGTGTAACTTAGACCAACTTAACTCGCCCTAGTGTAGACCAGGCCTTACATTTTGAAACACAGTATTTCAAAGCGGACAGACAGAATTTTTCATTTAGAAAATGTCGAAAATTTCAAACTTTTTCCCCCAACATTTTTTCGAGTTGGGAGTTTTGCTGAAGCCAACCCTGTTTTGCAAATAGTTTCAATTTTGACTAATTGGCATGTCTTCCACCAAAAATGTTTTGTGGAAAAATTTCAGCCCACTCTAACCACATGAGACAGAAAAGAAAAGGGCAAACTAGGAAAACACAGTACCTAGACCTTTCATTTTCATCTCCTCAATATATGTTCCATTCTATATGCAGCCGAAGAAGTGGGCTGTAGTCCACAAAAGCTTATGCTCTAATAAATTTGTTAGTCTCTAAGGTGCCACAAGTACTCCTGTTCTTCTTTTTACCTAGACCTTTGAGAGCCTACTGACCACAACAGACTACAGGCTATGAAATAAGAACTGCCACCAACTTGTTAGGCTACAACTACCATCTGTGTAATTACGTCTCATAGCCCACTGTAGTGACCCTTCTAGGCTGCAACTAGCCAAGATCATAGTCCAGTGCTTTGATTTTTATTTGTTTCTTCTCTGTATTTCTTTTTATTTAAATACAACTCTCCTTTGGAATCAACTGCTTCTAAGAATGGGGCAAAAGTGCTGACTGAACAGCACAGAACATGAGGAAAGCTCTGCTTTTGGGGAAGAGGAAGCAGATGCAGGTAGCTAGGCCAAAGGTGAGAAGGGTAATAAAAAAGATGCCCAGAATAGGCTATAAAGAAACATAGGAGTTGCATTACTGGTTAAGACCACTGGTGCATCTCTTCCAGCATCCTGTCTCGGACAACAGCCCACACCAGATGCTTCAGAGGAAGGTGCAAGGAACCTTAAGGTGGGTAACTAACCTGTCCATACGGGAAGATTCTTTTTTGCCCCCTCAGAGTTTGGCACATGCCCATGAGATTTTATATCCCTTCCATTTTTTTCCTCCTGTTCATCTACTGTGACTGTTTTCATTAAACATATACGTCTCCGTGGCTTTCTTTTTAACACTGATAAGTTCTAAAGGCAAGATTTTCAGAGATATTGCAGCATCTAAAGATAGACGGGCACCTAGTGTGATTTTCAAAAGTGCCTAGGCACCTAACTGACATTGGAATTAATAGAAGTTAGGCCTCTGGGCATTTTTGAAAATCCCACTCTTTATCTGAGGCCTGGTCTACACTGCGGGGAGGGGGGAAATCGATCTAAAATATGCAACTTCAGCTATGAGAATAGCGTAGTTGAAGTCGACGCATCTTAGATCGAATTAAAATTACTTACTTCGCATCCTCGTGGCGCTGGATCGACAGCCGCAGCTCCCCCGTCAACTTTGCTTCCGCCTCTCGCACTGCTGAAGTTCAGCAGTCGACGGGAGAGTGCTCGATCTATTGGGGATCGATTTATCATGTAGACGCGATAAATCGATCCCCGATAGATCAATCACTACCCACCAATCCAGCGGGTAGTGTAGACGTACCCAAAGCTCACAGATCCTAGTGAGCGTCTCCTCCTGGCCACCTCCTAGGACTGCTGTGAAGGGAATCCAAGCCTCTCTCTCCTGGATACCCTCGGGTTTGTTAAGCTTCTGGAGCTTCAACGGAGTCCAGCCACTGCCCCAATCTTGGGGTCCCTAGATACACTCTCAGGGTGCTGACCCACTATCTGGCACCCCCACTCCGAGTATTGGAACCCATTGTCCAGCCACTATCTCTTCTGGGCATAGCACTGACCCTTCAATCTCCCTGGTACTTAAACACCACCCTCTCCCAGAACTCCACCCACCAGGTGTGAAGCTTCTGGTATTCCGTTTAACTCGCTCAGGAGCAGGCAGTAGTTGTGTATACTCAACACATACTGGAACCATGTTTGCAGTGTTGTTGTAGCCATGTTGGCCCCAGGATATGAGAGAGACAAGGTGGGTGAGGTAATATCTTTTATTGGACCAACTTCTCTTAGTGAAACAGCTTGTCTCTCTCACAAACAGAAGTTGGTCCAATAAAAGATATTACATCACGCACCTTGTCTCTTTCTTAGGAAGCTTAAGAGATGTACAGATTTAGGGGGAAACAACAAAATCCTGCGGGCAATTCCCTCCTTCAAAGACCTTATTACTCTTGGAAGTCTTTGGGGTTTTGGTCAGTGTCCCCACCCCCCCGCCCTCAATGCCATGCAAGAGTGTTCTAGGCCCAGTTGGATGACTCAAATCCAGGGCCCTCCCCACCCTGGTCAAAAACAAACAAACAAACGGCATCACTACCAAGTATTTTTACAAAGGGACCTTCCTGGCCTTCTTTGAAGAAATCTCATTAATTAGCTCATCCCAGACTATCCACCTTGCTTCTGAGTTCTCTGTAGAAATCTGCCAGATTGCTTAACCTTTCCTGCCCTGTGGACATTCTTAGATAGGTCTTGATGAATTTTAGCTTGCTGAAACTTTCATTAGCAGCCAAGGTTACAGGAGACAGAAAAAAATGTGCCATGCTGTTTCTGAGGCCTGGTCTACACTACGAGTTTAGGTCGACTTTAGCAGGGTTAAATCGAATTAAGCCTGGACATGTCCACACAACAAAGCTCTTTCTTTCTTTCGACTTAAAGGGCCCTTTAAACCGGTTTCTTTACTCCACCTCCGACGAGGGGATTAGCACTAAAATCGGCCTTTGCGGGTCGGATTTGGGGTAGTGTGGACGGAATTCGACGTTATTGGCCTCCGGGAGCCTCCACAGTGCTTCATTGTGACCGCTCTGGACAGCACACTCAACTCAGATGCACTGACCAGGTAGACAGGAAAAGCCCTGCGAACTTTTGAATTTCATTTCCTGTTTGCCCAGCATGGAGAGCACAGGTGACCACGCAGAGCTCATCAGCACAGGTAACCATGATGGAATCCCAGGATCGCAAAAGAGCTCCAGCATGGACAGAACAGGAGGTACGGGATCTGCTCGCCATATGGGGAGACGAATCAGTGCTAGCTGAACTCCGTAGCAGTAAACGAAATGGCAAAATATTAGAAAAGGTCTCAAAGGCCATGAAGGACAGAGGCCATAACAGGGACGCACAGCAGTGCCCACGTGAAAATTAAGGAGCTAAGGCAAGCCTACCACAAAGCCAGAGAAGCAAACGGAAGGTCTGGGGCAGAGCTGCAAACATGCCGCTTCTACGCGGAGCTTCATGCCATTCTAGGGGGTGCAGCCACCACTACCCCAACCATGTGCTTTGATTCCATCAATGGAGAAACACGCAACAGGGAAGCGGGTTCGGGGTACACGGAAGATGATGATGATGATGAAGACAATGAAGATAGCTCACAGCAAGGAAGTTGAGAAACCAGTTTCCCCAACAGCCAGGATATGTTTATCACCCTGGACGTGGAACCAGTAACCCCCGAACTCACCCAAGGCGTGCTCCCAGACCCTGAGGGCACACAAGGGACCTCTGGTGAGTGTACCTTTGTAAATATCACACATGGTTTAAAAGCAAGCGTGTTTAATGATTAATGATTAATTTGCCCTGGCAATCGCGGCCAGTACAGCTACTGGAAAAGTCTGTTAACGTGTATGGGGATGGAGCGGAAATCCTCCAGGGACATCTCCAGAAAGCTCTCCTTTATGTACTCCCAAAGCCTTTGGAAAAGGTTTCTGGGGAGGGCTGCCTTATCCCGTCCGCCATGGTAGGACACTTTACCACACCAGGCCAGTAGCACGTAGTCTGGAATCATTGCATAACAAAGCATGGCAGCGTATGGTCCCGGTGTTTGCTGGCATGCAAACAACATCCATTCCTTATCTCCCTTTGTTACCTTCAGGAGAGTGATATCATTCATGGTCACCTGGTTGAAATGGGGTGATTTTATTAAGGGGGCATTCAGAGGGGCCCTGTGATGGGTTGGATCACAGAAACCCCCTTGGGAGCTGCCACCCGATGTGCAAAGACTACCCCTGCTTCTGTTTTCCCTGCCAGCTCAGGACTCCAGCACCCTGTCTTGCTGAGCCAGACACTCCCGTCTGGCTCCAGACACAGACCCAGGGTCTGAATCACTTGTCCCAAAGCTGCAAGTTTACCTGAAAACAGCTCGCAGTAGCGTGCTTGTCTTTAGCACTCAGATGCCCAACTCCCAATGGGGTCTAAACCCAGATAAATCCGTTTTACCCTGCATAAAGCTTATGCAGGGCAAACTCATAAATTGTTCGCCCTCTATAACACTGATAGAGAGATATGCACAGTTATTTGCTCCCCCAGGTATTAATACATACTCTGAGTAAATTACTAAATAAAAAGTGATTTTATTAAATACAGACAGTAGGATTTAAGTGGTTCAAAGTAGTAACAGACAGAACAAAGTAAGTCACCAAGCAAAATAAAATAAAATGCGCAGATCTATGCCTAATCAAACTAAATACAGATAATCTCACCCTCAGAGATGTTTCAGTAAGTTTTTCTCAGACTGGACACCTTCCAGGCCTGGGCACAATTCTTTCCCCTGGTACAGCTCTTGTTGCAGCTCAGGTGGTAGCTAGGGGATTCTTCATGATGGCTCCTCTCCCTCTCTCTTCTCTTCCCCCCTTTATATATCTTTTCTATAAGGCGGGAACTCTTTGTCTCTCTGGGTTTCCACCCCCCCTCACTGGAAAAGCACCAGGTTAAAGATGGATTCCAGTTCAGGTGACATGATCACATGTCACTGCAAGACTTCATTACTCACTTGCCAGCACACACATATACAGGAAGACTCACAGGTAAATACAGCCATCTGCAGACAATGGGAGTCATCAAGATTCCAAACCATCATTAATGGTCCACACTTTACACAATTACAATAGGCCCTCAGAGTTACATTTTATATTTCTAATTTTAGATACAAGAGTGGTACATTTATACAAATCAGATGATCATACTCAGTAGATTATAAGCTTTGTGATGATACCTTACAAGAGACCTTTTGCATGAAGCATATCCCAGTTACGTTACATTCACTTATTACCGTATTTTCTCTAAAACCAGCTCAGTTACATTATATTGACTTATTATCAAGTTTTTATAAAACCATATAGACTGCACAACGTCACAGGCCCATTCCTGCTCGGCTGAACAGAAATGTTAGCCAGGCGGTGGGGGGGCGGGGGTGTGTGAAGGGATCATCCCAGAGAATTGGGTGTGTGTGTGGGCGAGGGCATAGTTGGGTTTGTGCTGCATGTTAACCCAGAAACCCCAGCCCCTCCTTTTACATTGCAAACCCATTTTAAATGGCCAACCCAACGGCTCCTTGGTATGGGAAATGAGGGCGCTACTGTTTGAAGCCATTCCCACATGTTATGAGGGTTAAAAAAGCCAAAAGACTGTGGCTTACCATGGCTGCCTGCATGCCGAATTCTGTTGCCTGGCACCGCGTGAGTGATCTCTCACACCAAACCGGCAGGCCCTCAATATAAGAGGAAAAATGCAACCTTGTAACAAAAGCACATGTGCTGTGTAATGTGAACAGCAAAATTTAACGTGAGAGAGTGTACCCATTGTTCTCTAAAATGTGTCTTTTTTAAGCACCTCTCCCTTCTCCTCCACCAGCTGCAAATGTTTCTCCTTCGCAGAGGCTAACAAAGATTAGAAGGAGAAAACGGCGGACTCAGGATGATATGTTCACGGAGCTCCAGATGTCCTCCCACAGTGAAAGAGCACAGCAAAATGCGTGGAGGCAGTCAATGTCAGACTACAGAAAAGCACAATATGAACGAGAGGAGAGGTGGCGGGCTGAATCGCGGGATGAACAGAGTAAGTGGCAGGCTGAAGATGATAGGTGGCGTCAGCTTGCAGACAGAAGGCAAGAGTCAATGCTCCGGCTGCTGGAGCATCAAACTGATATGCTCCAGCATATGGTTGAGCTGCAGGAAAGGCAGCAGGAGCAGAGACCGCCGCTACAGTCCCTGTGTAACCAACAGCCCTCCTCCCCAAGTCCTATTGCCTCCTCACCCAGATGCCCAAAAACACGGTGGGTGGGCCTCCGGCTACCCAGTCACTCCACTCCAGATGATTGGCCGAGCATCGGAAGGCTGGCCTTCAATAAGTGTTAAAGTTTTAAAGTTTTAAACTGCAGTGTGTCCTTTTCCTTCCCTCCTCCCCCACCCCTCTCGGGCTACCTTGGCAATTATCCCCCTAGTTGTGTGATGAATTAATAAAGAATGCATGAATGTGAAGTAACAATGACTTTATTGCCTCTGCAAGTGGTGCTCGAAGGGGGGAGGGGAGGGTGGGGTGGTTGGTTTACAGGGAAGTTGAGTGAACTGGGTGGGGGGGGGCAGAGAGTTCATCAAGGAGAAACAAACAAGTTTCACACCATAGCCTGGCCAGTCACAAAACTCGTTTTCAAAGCTTCTCTGATGCGCACCGCACCCTGCTGTACTCTTCTAACCGCCCTGGTGTCTGGCTGCACGTAATCAGCGGCCAGGCGATTTGCCTCAACCTCCCACCCCGCCATAAATGTCTCCCCCTTACTCTCACAGATATTGTGGAGCGCACAGCAAGCAGCAATAACAATGGGGATATTCTTTTCGCTGAGGTCTGAGCGAGTCAGTAAGCTGCGCCAGCGCGCTTTTAAACGTCCAAATGCACATTCCACCACCATTCGGCACTTGCTCAGCCTGTAGTTGAACAGGTCCTGACTACTGTCCAGGCTGCCTGTGTACGGCTTCATGAGCCATGGCATTAAGGGGTAGGCTGGGTCCCCAAAGATCACGATAGGCATTTCAACATCCCCAATGGTTATTTTCTGGTCCGGGAAGAAAGTCCCTTCCTCCAGCTTTCGAAACAGACCAGAGTGCCTGAAGACGCGAGCATCATGTACCTTTCCCAGCCATCCCATGTTGATGTTGGTGAAATGTCCCTTGTGATCCACCAGGGCTTGCAGCAGCATTGAAAAGTACCCCTTGCGGTTTATGTACTCAGTGGCTTGGTGCTCCGGTGCCAAGATAGGAATATGGGTTCCGTCTATCGCCCCACCACAGTTTGGGAATCCCATTGCAGCAAAGCCATCCACTATGATCTGCATGTTTCCCAGAGTCACTACCCTTGATATCAGCAGGTCTTTGATTGCCCTGGCAACTCGGATCACAGCAGCCCCCACAGTAGATATGCCCACTCCAAATTGATTCCCGACTGACCGGTAGCTGTCTGGCGTTGCAAGCTTCCACAGGGCTATCGCCACTCGCTTCTCAACTGTAAGGGCTGCTCTCATCCTGGTATTCTGGCGCTTCAGGGCAGGGGAAAGCAAGTCACAAAGTTCCATGAAAGTGCCCTTACGCATGCGAAAGTTTCACAGCCACTGGGAATAGTCCCAGACCTGCAACACGATGCGGTCCCACCAGTCTGTGCTTGTTTCCCGGGCCCAGAATCGGCATTCCATGGCATGAACCTGCCCTAGTAACACCATGATTTATACATTGCTGGGGCCCAAACCTTGTGTGAGGGCTGTGTCCATGTCAATTTCCTCATCACTCTCATCGCCGCGCTGCAATCGCCTCCTCGGCTGGTCCTGGTTTTGCTTTGGCATGTCCTGGCTCTGCATATACTCCAGGACAATGCGCGTGGTGTTCATAGTGCTCATAATTGCCGCGGTGATCTGAGCGGGCTCCATGATCCCAGTGCTATGGCGTCTGGTCTGAAAAAAGGCGCGAAACTGACGGAGGGAGGGAGGGGCGAGTGACGACATGGCGTACAGGTACAGGGAATTAAAATCAACAAAGGTGGCTGTGCATCAGGGAGAAACACAAACAACTGTCACACAGAATGGACCCCCCAAAGATTGAACTCAAAACCCTGGGTTTAGCAGGCCGTTGATTTCACGGAGGGAGGGGGAAGCAAATGAATACAGAACAAATCTGGTCCATCTATTTTTTACATCTTAAGCTGGCAGCAGACGGTGCAGCATGACTGATAGCCCTCGGCATCTTCTGGGTGCTTGGCAGAAGATGCTGTATTACGACTGCTAGCCATCATCGTCAAGACGGTTCATAGGACTGCCGGCAGGACTGAGTCTCCAGGAGACAAAGCATGTCTGCCCAGGTGCCTATGATTGAACGGGAGTACGACGACGACGGATACCAGTCGTAATACACCATCTACTGCCAAAAGGCCAGGGGCTGCTGCTGTGTAGCAATGCAGTACCACGTCTGCCGGCACCCAGATCACATATGGTGACGGTGAGCTGAGCTGAGCTGAGCGGGCTCCATGCTTGCTGTGGTATGTTGTCTGCACAGGTAACCCAGGTAAAAAGGCGCGAAATGATTGTTTGCCGTTGCTCTGACGGAGGGGGAGGGGCCTGACGGCATGTACCCAGAACCCCCCGTGACACTGTTTTGCATCATCAGGCATTGGGATCTCAACCCAGAATTCCAATGGGCAGCAGAGACTGCGGGAACTGTGGGATAGCTACCCACAGTGCAATGCTCCGGAAGTCGACCCTAGCCTCGGTACTGTGGACGCGGTCCGCCTGCTTCATGCACTTAGAACATTTTATGTGGGGACACACACAATCGACTGTATAAAACCGATATCTATAAAACCGGCTTCTATAAATTCGACCTAATTTCGTAGTGTAGACATACCCTGAGTGAAGGAAAGTCACATCTAAAGATCTTTTGTGAATGTGGGTAAGAAGCTAAATGAGTGCCTTCGTTTCCAAGGCATCTTTAAAGATCTACTTGCAAAAACTAGCAAAGACCTCAAACTCATTTTCAAAACTGCCAGAGTTTAAATCCTCAGGATGGATGCTTGCTAAATTTCCAGCATGCCTTTTTAAGTCTTTGCTACTGATACTTTCAGTTTCTTGCCTGTCAAAAAAAAACATAACTTTCTCCTACTCCATCATACTTACACAACCTATCATTCAATTATGTTACTATTGTGTCGAAGATGGGGTTGAAAACCTTGCATTCAAAAACTTTGGAGGCATTTGATGAATCTCCATCCTTTGCAAATTCGCCTGGCATTACTTAGACTCATAGACTTTAAGGTCAGAAGGGACCATTATGATCATCTGGTCTGACCCCCTGCATGTTGCAGGCCATAAAACCGTCCCTACCCCTTCCCTGGACTCTGATGTTGAAGTCCCCAATCCTGTTTTAGGTGACTTCAATTGGCAGAAACCCTCCTGCTAGAGATCCCTGCCCCATGCTGCGGAGGAAGGCGAAAAACCTCCAGAGGCTCAGCCAATCTGCCCTGGAGGAAAATTCCTTCCCGACCCCAAATATGGCGATCAGTAAGACCCCGAGCATATAGGCAAGAGTCTCCAGCCTGACCCCTGTCAGCCATTATACAATTTACCTACCATTTCTTGGTTTTCCTTGACTACTATGTTTTACCATTAAACCATTCCCTCCATAAATTTACCTTTACTTTACCTTCTTCAAAATGGTTTCTCTTTGTATTACATTGATATTCCTGATATTTCAGCCCATGAAGCAGTAGCTTCCTTAAATGCAATGAACCCGGAAGACAATAATTCTGATAAAGCATCTCAAGGACCATCAACTAAACCACAAGCCATTGGAATGTCAAGATCCAGATGCTGCCATTTTTTGCTCACAACATTAATTTTTGATTAATTTTCACTAGGAGGGTGGTGAAGCACTGGAAGGGGTTACCTAGGGAGGTGATGTAATCTCCATCCTTAGTGGTTTTAAGGCCCGGCTTGACAAAGCCCTGGCTGGGATGATTTAGTTGGTGTTGGTCCTGCTTTGAGGAGGGGGTTGGACTAGATGACCTCCTGAGATCTCTTCCAATCCTAATCTAATCTAATCCTAAGGATTCTATGATAAAATAGTGTGCCACCAAGTTGATGACAAACACACGTGATGGGATCAGCTCACATATCACTGTCAGTGGACAAGAGCTGGAGAGAGTGAAACAGTCCAAGTATTTGGGGACAATCATCACTGATGAAGGATCCAAGGCAGAAATTCGAGCAAGAACTGCACAAACAACAGCAGCAGTGGCAAAGCTAAAGCTAGTTTGGAGGAATAAGAACATCTCCCTGGAATCCAAACTGAAACTGCTGCGCGCATTGGTCATCTCCATTTTTTCTGTATGCGTGCAAGACATGGACCCTTACTGCAGAAATTGGACGGAAAATGCAGGTAGTGGAGATGAGATACTTCCTTAAAATCCTGGGCATCTCCTACTTCGACTATGTGACTAGTGAAGAGGTCTGCAACGTCATCACCCAATGCACTGGGCCATATGAAGACCTCCTGACGACCATGAAGAAGTGCAAACTGAAGTGGTACGGCCATGTAACAAGATCATCTGGCCTATCCAAGATCATCCTCCAAGGGATAGTACAGGGGAAGAGAAGAAGAGGTAGACAGAAGAAGAGATGGATTGACAACATAAAAAAGTGGACAGGAATGGACTTCATGGAGACTCAAGCACTGACGCACAATTGTCAGGGGTGGAGACAATTGGTTGATTGCTCATCAATGATGGTGCCGCAATGACAAATGCGGTTATGGGAGTGATGATGATGATGATGATGATGAAGAAGTGTGCCTCATCTTGGCCAAAGCAAGAAATGAAAACTGAAATGTTCATTTGCAAGTTATCAGATTCAGTTCTGGCACAGGACTGTGTGAAGCTTTGATCTTGCCTAGCACATCAATATCACCCTCAATCTGATTTCGCAGTGAATGGATTGCCTCTACCCTTGCTGACCAACTGGCCATGCTTTTGGCATTTTAATGTGATGCTACCATGCTTTTTCAACACATCCTAATGACTAGCAGAAGTGGCGACCAGGGTATACAATCTTTGAACAATTCCAAAAAACAGATCAACTCAGGGAACAACCATTGCAGCAGCTTCTCCAACAAGATTCGGTGAGTGGGCAACACCTGGGATGAAAAACATGTACTGATTCATCTGCTGACATTGACTTTCAACATCTTTGTATGCTGTTAGCTCCATTGTCATAGCTTTGTCCCCTGAAATCAGCCATATCTAAACTGTCTTTTTTTCAGTATCTCTAAAATAACCTCTGTAATTACAGGCCGCCCTTCCCTGTTTTCATGTGAATATCAATGAAATCTAGAAAGCATTAGTCGGGGCCCCAAACAGTCCATTTAGGGCTCTAATCGGACAAGGTTAGGGCCCCATGTTGGGGGGAAAATACATCAGGGCCTTTTATGGGCTCAGGCCTCTGGTTCCATTGGAACTCTTTGAACCCCCCTTCACACAGCCCTGTCCTCCATTCCACCTGCTCCGTCTTCTCTTTCTGGTGGTATGTTTCTCCCTGAGTCTTTGCAGGGCCTCCTCATTGAGATGTAGTATAAGCCAACAAAGGGAGTTCTTCTGATGGCATAGCTACACAATCTCCCCAAACAACGTTAGCTCTGCCAGCGGAAGCACTCTGTCCGCACAGTTGTGTCTACACCAGGATTTTTGCCAGCATAGCTATGTCAGCTAGTGGTGTGATTTTTCACAAGCTTAAGTGAGATAATTATGCCATCCTTTGTAGTGCAGACTAAGCCCTGGTCCACACGGGGGGCTGAGGTGGCGATCAATCTAAGTTATGCAACTTCAGCGACGTGAATAACGTCGCTGAAGTCGACGTATTTAGATTGACTTACTGTGGTGCCTTCACCGTGGTGAATCGACTGCTGCCACTCCCCCATCAACTCTGCTTGCACCTCTCGTGGTGCTGAAATACAGGAGTCGATGGGAGACTGCTCGGGGGTCAATTTATCGCGTCTAGACTAGACGCGATAAATCGATCCCCGCTGGATCGATCGCTACCTGCCGATCCGGCGGGTAGTGAAGACATACCCTAAGTCGAAGAAAGCCTATCTCCTTTAAAAAAGCATTCTGTAAACCCTTCTCTTTCTGTCCTTCTACTGGGGACATTCCATGCTGCAGCCACGTGAGTGTTGTACTGGGCAGAGGGTCATTAAAAGCCAACAGGCAAAGTTGTTCAGTTGCTGATGGCCTTTGATGGCCCTCTCGTTCCAGTCATCACCTTGACTGTGTGCTTCAATATACACTGTAACTGCCATGTTGGATTGCACCATCTCACTTGTGTTAGGCAGTGGCTGGTGCTTAGGGGCTTGTCTACACTGGCACTTTACAGCCCCGCAACTTTCTCGCTCAGGGGTGTGAAAAAACACCCCCCTGAGCGCAGCAAGTTTCAGCGCTGGAAAGCGCCGGTGTAGATGGCGCACCAGTGCTGGGAGCCACGCTCCAAGCACTGGTGGCTAAGCCCCTCATAGAGGTGGTTCTGTCACGACTACACAAGCCACGGTAACATTGCCAGTGTAGACTAGGCCTAGACCAGCCACTGCCTAACACAAGTGAGACGGTGCAATCCAACATGGCAGTTACAGTGTATATTGAAGCACACAGTCAAGGTGATGCTCAATATGGAGGAAGAAACACATCATAGTTTTCACAAAATCAGACTGGCAACGTAGGCCTAACCTCCAGACTGTCACACTGGTATCCTGTGGCAATGAGTTCTGGGGCCTAATTGTGCTTTGCATAACAAGTTTTTCCTTTTATCTGTTTTCAGTTAGCTACCTCTCTATTTCACTGAAAGGCCGCCTGTTCTTGTGTTACAAGAGAGGGTAAATAGGTGCACCCAGTCTACTTTTTCTACACCATTCAGTTTTGCATAATTTTATCACATCCTTTCTTTCTTGTGCCCTTTCTGAATTAAACTGTCCTGAGCTTTTCCAGCTTTCTTCATATGGAAGTCTTCCCACCCCTTTAGTCATTTTCATCTCTTCCCTCTAAACCCCTTCAATTTCTGCTCTCCTTTTTGAGACAGGTTGATTCTAGTATTCCAAGTGTGGGCTTATTATTGCTTTATATAACAGCATTATAATAGCCTCTAATCTTTACTATTTTCTATCCCATTCCTGATGACTCCTAACATTTTGCTTGTTTTCTGGAACTCCACTACACACTCAGCAGAGGTAGCACAAATGGAAAGCATGGGTCTGTGCTGGCATAGATTTGTAGATCTGAAAGCCAGAAGTGACCTTGAGATCATATGGTCTGACCTCCCATATAACACAGGCCATAGAATTTCACCCATCTACCCCTGTAGTGACCCCAAAAACTTGTGTTTGGCTAAAGCATCTCTTCCAGAAAGGCATCCAGTCTTAGGGTACGTCTATACCTAGCCGCTAGTTCGGCGGCTGGCAATCGAACTTCTGGGTTCGACTTATCGCGTCTTGTCTGGACGCGATAAGTCGAACCCGGAAGTGCTCGCCGTCGACTGCGGTACTCCAGCTCGGCGAGAGGAGTACTGCGGAGTCGACGGGGGAGCCTGCCTGCTGCGTGTGGACCGAGGTAAGTTCGAACTAAGGTACTTCGAACTTCAGCTACGTTATTCACGTAGCTGAAGTTGCGTACCTTAGTTCGATTTGGGGGTTTAGTGTAGACCAAGCCTAAATCTGAAGACATCAAGAGATGGAGAATCCACCACTTCCCTTGGTAGTTTGTTCCAATGATTAATCCTCCTCATTGTTAAAAAATATGTGCCTTATTTCTAATTTTAACTTGTCTGGCTTCAGCTTCCAGCCATTGGTTCTTGTTATGCCTTTTTCCCCATTAGATTTAAAAGCCCTTTAGTACTGAGTACTTTTTCCCAATGAAGGTCTTTATAGATTATGATCAAGTCACCTCTTGATCTTCTAAGGAGAATAAAAATAAGTTATTTCATTCAAGTAAGTTCTGTACTCTGCAAGGATTGCACTGTTCATTATAGTGGATGGAGGCAAGTTTCTTTCTCTCCATGCATTCACTAAAAAGAAACCAGAGGAAGACTGATTTCCAGTCATTCCTTCTGGCACATGATTCCTTTTTGACTATGTGGCACTGTGAGGTCTCATGATCATTCTCCTTGTGGCAGGGCTTTATAGCCTTTCCATTGAGGAGTTGTGCATTTATTGGCACAGGCTAGCATAATGTGAATAAAGTCTTTATGCTTTCCCAGCTGAGAAACGCCCAGTAGCCTGGGTATGGTGTTTAGAACTCCCTCCTCTCTGTCAAGATCACTCAACGGGACCCTACCATGAAGTGCCAAAGTGTTACTCAGGGTGAGCCAGCCCTGAAAGGAGACTTAAATATTGCACGCACAGAGCTATATTCCCTGACAAAGTAATAATACGAAGGGACTGAAATGAACAGCTCTATAGACCAGGGTAAAAAGACATGCCTGCCCAGCCAAGATTTGAAATGAGCTGGAAAGTCAATGATCCAGAGATATAAAAGATACAAAGAAGACCCTCATGCTGACACTGGCAAGATCACGTGAAGGGAAAGAGAGGAGGTCAGTACTGGTGAGTGGACGAGAGGAGGAGGGGAACAGAGTTAGAGAATGCTCCTGAGATAGGCTGGAAGAAATCCATGAAAGTTCTGGAGACAAGGAGGGCACCTTTCCATGTGTGAAAAGGTTTAGGTTCAACTCTTTTTGATGTAGTTCTGCACACATCTCCTCCTGGCCTGCTTTCTTTCCTGTCCCACTTCAGACATGCTACATGGCAGGATGTGGGCATGCTGAGCAAGCTCTTCAGATAAAAGAATAAGAGATGGGCCCAAGTTACAAAACTGGGTGACAGGTCTGGATTCAGATCTGAATATAAATCCACCCATCCCAAACGTCAAAGGGATTTGGATTTGGTATTCTGGTTGTGCATGTTAGAGAGAGATGCTTGGGTTGTGGCGTTTAGATTCAGCTCTGGAGCTGGTCTCTTGCAAATGTAGTCTTTCTGCCAGGTGTTCTGGACAACAAATAGGGTCAGGTTCAATTTTCTAGTGGTTCATTCTAAAAACATAAATACTCCAGCTTGAGCCCCCATCCAGAAACCTGGGACACTATATACACCACCCCAGGCACCTCTTGACAGATAATACTTCCCCAGGTGCAAGCACTGACTTAAAACAAAGAAAACTTTAGCAGGGGAAAGAGGGGAGAATGAACTTGGAAAAGATCACAATTAATACAGTAATATATGTGATGGGTTGGATCACAGAAACCCCCTTGGGAACTGCCAACTGATGTGCCAAGACTACTTCTGCCCCTGCTTTCCTGCTCTGCTAGCTCGGGACTCCAGCACCCTGTCTTGCTGAGCCAGACACGCCAGTCTGCTCCAACACAGACCTAGGGTCTGAACCACGTGCCCCAAAGCTGCAGACTTAACTGAAAGCAGCTTACAGAAGTGTTCCTGTCTTTAACACTCAGATGCCCAACTCCCAATGGGGTCTAAACCCCAAATAAATCCATTTTACCCTGTATAAAGCTTATGCAGGGTAAACTCAGAAATTGTTCGCCCTCTAGAACACTGATAGAGATATATGCACAGCTGTTTGCTCCCCTCCCCCAGGTATTAATACATACTCTGGGTTAATTAATAAGTAAAAAGTGATTTTATTAAATACAGAAAGTAGGATTTAAGTGGTTCCACGGTGTAACAGACAGAACAAAGTGAATGACCAAGTAAAATAAAATAAAATCTAACTCTAATACAGTAATAAAACTGAATACAGATAAAATCTCACCCTCAGAGATGTTTCAATAAGTTTCTTTCACAGACTGGACGCCTTCCTAGTCTGGGCACAGTCCTTTCCCCTGGCACAGCCCTTGTTCCAGCTGAGGTGGTAGCTAGGGGATTTCTCATGATGGCTGCCCCCTTTACTCTGTTCCACCCACTTATATATCTTTTGCATAAGGCGGGAATCCTTTGTCCCTCTGGGTTCCCACCCCCCACTTCTCAGTGGAAAAGTACCAGGTTAAAGATGGATTCCAGTTCAGGTGACATGCTCACATGTCACTGTAAGACTTCATTACCTACTTGCCAGCACACACATATACTAGGAAGACACAAGTAAAACAGAGCCATCTACAGACAATTGTCCCGGTTAATGGGAGACATCAAGATTCCAAACCACCATTAATGGCCCATCCTTTGCATAATTACAATAGGCACTCAGAGTTATATTTTATATTTCTAGTTTCAGATACAAACGTGATACATTTATATGAATAGGATGACCACACTCAATAGATTATAAACTTTGTAATGATACCTTACAAGAGACCTTTTTCATGAAGCATATTCCAGTTACATTATATTCATACTCATCAGCATATTTTCATAAAATCATATCGAGTGCAAGGTCACGATATATATTATTATAAAACTCCCACTCCACCACACGCTCCTCCTGTGTGTTTTAACCATAGTACCATCCTCAGTCCTCCTTTTGCAGTTGTGAGTGACTAATGTGTTTTAGCCACTTACGTCCACCTCAGTTCCTCCCTCACAGTTTATTGTCCAGGGCTGGTGGAGTTCAGGGACTCTGGTGGGTCAGTCTCCAGCTCCAAAGGAAGTGCTGTCTGGGCTAATCTGGGGGCTCTACCACCTGACCCAACTGAAGTGATTTCAGCTTTGATTGCTGGGTAGGGAGGCCTGCACCAAAGTCCCTCATGTAGACTGCTGGTCTCTGTAGTTTCAGCCCACACCACCTCAGAATCTCTGCCAGCCTCAGCTCCATACACCACCTCAAACCTATTCATTCTCTTTAAACTGCCTCTGTGCTGAGTTTTTGGAGAGAAATCAGTGGTTTACAGACCCTTAACATAGTCCTTACTGCCAGCACAAGGTAGGAGCCCCTTTCTGCCTCTACCTCGCTCTCGCCAGCTCTTGCCAAGCTCCATTATCTAACTTTGCCTCACTGTGGTCTCAGTGAGGGTAACCCCTAACTGCCAGTATATTTGGTGCTGCTCTCTTGTCTTTTTGTTTCCTAACAGGGTCAATAGCATTTGATTGCCACCAAACTCAAAACTTAGTTGTATTTTAATCAAAATGCCCCCAAACTGTCGCATAACTGAAATGCAAATGAGGCTGGGCCCATTCAGTCATTCCCCTTGTTCTGTGAGACATACTGGTAGAGAGTTTTCCCTCCCCAGTGGAGTCCCTGACCATCTGGAGTTGTCAAGCCACTCTGGGCCTCTCTTCTCCCTACTCACCAACAGTGAGCAGAGGTTCAGGCCACAGGGCTTACATGAAGATCACATCTGGAGCCCTGGTCTGGACCATCTCTAAAAATAAACTCTGGAATACACAGCCGTGCACCCCAGTGTGAATGTGATTTTGGCCAATGATGAGTCATGGGCTTGATTCAGGAATGACAGGGTGACATTCCAGGGGTTGTGTTATGCAGGAGATAAGCCTAAGGGATCAGAATGGTCCCTTGTCACCTTAAAATCTGAATCTATGAGTCTGTGGCAAAGCTGCTGAGAAAATGAAGCTGTGACAACTTACTGAAATCACCTATCTGATGTGGGATCAGGTGCTACAGCCACACTCACCCCAGCCCCGTAAAGGTTCTTTTAGTCACACAGAGTAGAAGATTGGCCCCAGTGATAAAGGCCCTAATCTTAGAGACCTGGGTTCAATCCCTGCTCTGTCACAGAATTTCTGTACGACCTTGGGCAAAGTCACTTAGATTCCCTGTGCCTCAGGTCCCTTTCTGTAAAACTGGGTTGATTCTAATCCTTTCCTAGCTCAGAGGGGTGTGGTGAGAATGAATACATTGAAGATTGTGAAGCGCTTTAAGATCCACTGCTGAAACATGCTATCTGAGGGCTAGGTCATACTACTATATTAAAAAACAAACATTTTTTTTAAATGCAATGGCTTCATTTAGTTCCCACAAGTGGCCCATAAAGAGCCCGCTACCTGGCTGCATGGCACGTAATATCACTTGGGACAGACACAGAAGGACTTGCGATGTGCTTGGGGCAGGGGAGACAACTGCACAGGAAGCAGAGAATGAACATTGGCGCGGGGAGCCAAGCGAGAGAAGTAGTTTGGCTGGAAAATCTGAACACAGTGTGTAGCATTGCTGCGGCTTGTATGTTGATATGAACCCCCATGCATCATGGCACGAGCCTACCTTTAGGGTTAGGAAGACACTTTCCATGCTGGCAGGTTACCCCATAACTACCTAGCACAGAGATTCTTTTACCATCCTCTGAAGCAGCTGGTACTGGCCTTTGTCGGTGATGGGATCCTGAATTAATGGACCACTAGCCTTACCCGGTATGACAGCTCATATGTTCTGCTATGTTGATCCAAGAAAGTCAGTATTAGGAAGGTAGTATTACCTAGTGGAGAGAGCATTGAACGAGGCCACCAGAGACCCACATTCTATTACAGGTTCTGTAGGTGGCCAGTGATTTTGTTTTAGAAAGGGGGAGGGGGGGCAAAGTTGTATCAGCATGTGGATCATTATATGTGATTATAGAATTTCCTGGAAAGTAATGGGTGGGGGACAAAAAGTGGAAGACATATAGACCTATGAAAGGGGAGGGAAAACCCAGGTCTGGGAGGGAACAACTGCTTCTCTTACCCTATAGCAAATAACGCCCCTGTAGGTGACCTCTGGCAAATCACTTCATTGCACCGTGCCTCGGTTTCCCCTCTGGAAAAAGGGGGTAATAATATTGACCTCCTTTGTAAAGCCTCCTGAGATCTACTGATGATAAGTGCTCTATCAGAGCTAGATATTACTATCATAGTCCTCTGTCAGCTCCTTCTTCTCCCAGTGAAGAATCAACACAATCTATAAGCCCGTCTCTTCTTCGACCACTTGGATGCTGTGAAAATTGAAGTCAAGAATGAGGAAAGGTGGGTTTTTCCCCCCAGGGAAAGGAATTAAAAGCTGCTTTTCCTACTTGAACACAGATCAGGAATATTGGTGCAATGATAACAGAAATCAAAGCCAGTCAGGAGGCCCGCAAAGTTGGTCAAAAGGAATTAAAAGACAGGATAGAAGCATCCCTAAAAGAATTCAAAGAGGATTCAGAAAGTGTACAAAAAGGAACTGGAAGATAACCTCAGGCAGAGAGTAAATCCAGACAGTTGGGGGGAAGGGAAGGGCCTGATTCACCAACGGCCTGGGGAATGAAACCATTCTGATTTAGTTGGGAATTGGTCCCACTTTGAGCAGAGGGTTGGACTAGATGACCTCCTGAGGTCCCTTCCAACCCTGATATTCTATGATTCTATCATTCAAGTTCAGTGGAGTTACACTGACATAAAACTGAAGTAACCTTGTCCTGAATCAGCCCCAAAGCCTGTATTGGAAGAGGCAAGGATGATGGAGTTACAATTAGTCCAACAACTAGTCCAGTTGGACTAATTGTAACTGGGGGCAGCTGCAGCATAGGGCAACCTGGATCTCCAGGAAATATAAAATGCCTTTGAGATGGAGAAAGCTTTTGGTAGGCTTGAATGGGAACGTAGGATCTACTTTTATATGAAAGGCGCTACACAAAACGAAGCGGCAGTGTATTGTATAAAGTGCTCATTGTAAAGACTCTGAACTCGGGCAACTCGTGCAATGAAGAAATCCCAGATTCTGAATTGCCTATTGAGAGGATGACCTTCTGACCTCCTCTGAATGCGTTACGTATACTCCTGTGACATTTAGATCCATATTTAATTGTAATCCACGCTCAAAGTGCCATGGTGTAGCTGGCGAAGGAATAATGTTTATAGTTTCCAAAGAGAGGTACCCTCCCAGCTTTCCTGGCCAAGTTCTTTTACTACAGTTTGAAGGCTTGAGGATGGAGGCCAGGCTGTGAAGGGAAGAATGGGCCCTACTGAAGACTCACAAAAAGGTAGTGTAAATATGAGCTGAGAGAGAAACATGCCGCTTCCTCCTACATAATAGTTTTATTTAAAAAAAAACATTCTTCCTGGGAGGAGTAATAATAAGTGGCACATCTGTTCTTTCTGGTCCTGCTTCTACAGTACGGTGTGTCCCAGGTTTAGGCCTGGAGTGTGAAATTGACAGCGTGAAGCTATTAGCTGAGTGGTCTGCGTATGGGGAAGGGCATGAAAGCAGGCTGAAAATTGCCCAGAAAATTGGTCTCTTGAACTTTGTGTTTATTTGTTGGGGGGGGGAGAGGGGAAGGGACTGGGGGGAGGGGCAGGCAGGAATCTCCCCAGATTGTCTATTAAATCAGTGCTGGAAACCAGATGTGCTTGTTGCAGCTGTGGATGGAAGAATTCATTTCACACTCATGCAGACCTTGTGGATTTAGCGTGAGTGCTGCTGGGTTTGTATTCTGCTTAGAAGAAAAGGCGGGAGCAGAGAGGGAAAAAGTCCAATGAGAAAAAAGCCCAAGCTGGCAAATGGAGCAGGGAAAGTCCTCTGGGGACATTCCACAAGGCTTGTTGGACAAGGAGAAGGGGGTCTGTAGCGGGGTAAACGCCCGCTCCAGCCCTGAAGGGGTTGGAAAAGCTCTGCAGACGGCTGGGGCTGTGTAAAGGGGCAAAACCCCGGCTGATTGGGGAAGTGGCTGCAGCTGTGGCCACGCCCAAAACTGAGCCACTCAGCCTTATAAGAAGGCCAGGGTAGCCAGAGCACAGGAGTCTCTCTCTGACAGGATAGAGACAGGCCTGGCTGTAGGGAGCTCACCTGGGGATGCTGGGCTGGGCTGGGGAAAGGCCTTGGGGGATGGGAAGCCCTAGGCCAGCAACTCCCCAGGCTGCAGGGCCTGGTCTTAGGCCCAAATAAGTATTGGGGTTGCACAGGGGCAGCCAGAGGGTGGGTAAAGGCAGCCAGTCTAAACCCCTTGTTGCTGGTGATGATTGGCTGATAGACTGCAATCTGCCCCAGGGCGCGGGGGCCAGATGGTGACTGGCAGTAGCCACAACTGAGGTGACATTGGGATAGGGGGTGGGGGTTGCCCTGGGTGGGGAGACCCAGAGAGAGAGTGGGGTACTGCCAGGGGGGGCAGCACCTATGCCAAGAGCACTGGGGTTCGGGAGGGACATGGGGGCCAAAGACAGGCGGGGCACCTGGCCTGCAGAGGGTGCTCTGGAGGCTTATGAGCTAATTCCTGAGATGACCAGCAGGAGGCGCCACAGGGGTGAGTCCACGCCTGATTACAGGGTCTTAGAGTCCCAGTCCAGCGCCTTTACCTTATCTCCTGCTCTGCCTTAAACTCCCTGTGTCTCCATGGGAAAGTCACTGAGGGTATGTCTACACCTCCCTGCTGGGGAGACAGACTCACGTGAGCATCGCTTGAGCAAGCACGCTAAAAATAGCAGTGTGGATGTTGCGCCATAGGCAGTGGCTCAGGCTCCCCACCCAAACTTGGACCCACAGGGTGGGGCAGGCTTGGACGAAGGCAGCCGCAACGTCCACAGGGGTATTTTTAGCAGGGATAGCTAATGCAAGTCTGTCCAGCTGGACCAGGAGGCTAATGCAAGTCTGTCTACCTGGGCTGCTCCCAGAAGCAGGGTAGCGATACCCTTCCTCATTTCTCCATCTTCTCTATTTAAGGTCTAATTCTTCTCATATGGGCTCTGGTTTTACACTGGTGTAACTCCATTGGCTTCTTTAGATTTATTCCTGACTTATAGCAGGGTAAGAGTCGGAGAGTTTAAGGCCAGAAGAGACCACCAGATCATCTAGTTTGACCAGTATATCACAGGCCACCAGCACCACCCAACACCCACACACTAAACCCAACAACCAAAATTAGAGAAAATTATTACAGCCCCCAGGAGACCAGATTATTATGTGCCACAGGCAGAGAAATAGATGGACCAAGGCTTCTTCATTTCCCCAGGGGAGCTCGAACCCCGCTCCGCCGCTCACTCCACTGCTTCCCCCAAGGCCCTGACCCCCTTCTGCCTCTTCCTGCCCCATTCCACCCTCTCCCCCCAGCACCTCCTGTACGCCGCTGAACAGCTGATCGTGGGGGGTGGGAAGTGCTGGGAGGGAGGGGGAGAAGCTGATCAGCAGGGCCCGCCGGTGGGTGGGAGGCACTGGGGGGAAAAGGAAGGAGCTGATCAGTGGGGCAGCCAGTAGGTGCTGAGCACCCACTATTTTCTTCCCCTTGATGCTCCAGCCCCGGAGAATCCACGGAGTTGGTGCCTATGAACCAAGGTGCACCAGGGCCTCGGGCCCCACAAGGGCAGGGAAATGATTATGTGAGATACAGCCGGATAATCCTGAGCAAGAAGAGAATTGACCTCTTAGATTGTAGGCAGGGACTGACTCTGACTATACATCTGTACAGGTTCTAGGGCACATTGGGATCTAAGTCTTGGCCAAGGCCTCTAGGCACTACTGTAAATACAAATCATAACAATAGGAGGTATAGTCAAGATTCACTTCTTGTTTGGGGGAAGGGCTGTGTCTGCCCACAAGATACCTTTGTGGTTTTAGGTTTGGTATACACAACCGTAAAGGCATGAGGCAAATGTGCACAAAGATGAGCTGCAGAGGGGCCCCTGGTATGAATCTCAGATCTAGATTCAACTTTTCCCAAGTCTGAAGGTGTTCAGGACTGGGGGCCTGTTTTGGCCACATCTCAAAGGTGGATCAATAGAAAAGTATACTCAAAACAGGAGAAAACCCTCGGCAGTTCTCCTTTCAGGCTAGATATAAAGCCAGGGAAGTCTTTCCATTGTCTTCAGCGACCTTAGGATCAGACGCGTAGAGGGGATTTTAAAATATAACGCAACTGGCAGGAGAGGCTGATCTGTTTTATGTCTCTTTGTGGACTTCGCAAAAGCCACTGCTGTCCATTGGTCTGTTCATGTAAAGAGCTAATCAAAATATTCCCGACCTTACACTTCCTTAACCAAGCAGAAACTCCCATTGACTTTAATAGAAGTTTTGCCTGAGTAAACAGAAGGATTAAGCCCAATGGTTTTCTAGTGAACAGGCACGTTGAGCAGGCAGAGCGGGGCAAGTCCCCGCATCCCGACCCAACTCCCCAGCAGGAGTGCCAGGTAGGCGGGGGGAGTGGGGCATGCCCCCATACCCCAACCCCATTTCCCCAGCAGGAGCACTGAGGGGGGCAAGGTGGACTGTAGGCGGAAGCAGGCAGGGGGGCCCACTTGCTCTGGCCCAGGGCCCCACAAACCCCTAATCTGTCTCTGGCCACAGATCCCAGAAAAATCTCCTAGTTCCTCTGTGCCTCAGTTTCCCATCTGTAAAATTGGTATAATAGCTCTTTCCTAATTCAGAAGGGCGTTGGAATGCTACATGCATAAAGGATTGTGAGGTGCTCAGATATAGTAATAACACCCTTATAAATACCTATGAGAGATTTTAAAATAGATCTACCTATATATCTGTTTTTGTATAATGTCTCTGTCTGCCTATTTATGTGTAATCCATAATACCTCTAGGAAAGGTTTGCAGTGTGAGATAATCTAATTATTTTCTAGCAAAAATAGGGAACAAGAAACTTTTATCTTTTTTAGCTCTGAATAAGAAATGGTTTAACTGCTAAGTTTAAGAAAACAAACAGGAAATGGTGACATTCACACCTTTGAAGAAAAATCCCAGGACAAATAACCATTTCCTGCCTTACAAGTTCATCTAGCTAGCCTTATGATCTATCTCAGTACCCAAAGAACCCTGAGATCTACCAATATAAGTACTGTGGTGAAAGGAATCGATGCGTATCTGAGCAAACAAGCACGTCGTCTTAATCTCCAGTGCTGATTTCTGCGCCACTCATACCAGTGAAAAAGAGAGGTGAAAAATTTGATCACTTGCCGTAGCCCAGAGGACCTCTGCAGCTTCCTTGCTACAAAGTGACTGATAATGAATCTGCTTCAAAGCGTGCAATGTAGTTGTAGCTACGTCAGTCCCAGAATACTGGAGAGACAAGGTAGGGGAGGCAATATCTTTTATTGGACCAGACCTGAAGAAGAGCTCTGTGTAGCTTGAAAGCTTCTCTCTCTCACCAACAAACGTTGGTCCAATAAAAGATTTTACCTCACCCACCTTGGCCCTGCTTCAAAGTGGCAGAGACGTGGGTATATGAAAACGGCACCTTCTTACTCAACAGATCTGGTCTCTAGCTGTCTTTGAGTCATATCTGTTTACTGTGTCGACAAAAACCTTTTTACTACCCTTAGCCTCACAGCTACAAGAGAGTGAGTTGGGTTCCTTTCTGTCTTACACTTCAGCAACTAAATTCCAGCTGCAGAACATGCATTACCTGGGATGGCGAGAGATGGGATCAGGCTGAAGTCTCCTCCATTTTGGGTGTGTTTAAATCCACAGTTTTGGTTCAGCCTAAAGTAAAGATGGGAGTTTGGTGCAGAGCTCACAGCTAGATCTAAAGTGGTGCTCAGTTACTGAGGTGATGAGCTCTGAAAGAAAGAAAGAAACTAACTGCAGGATTGTCTGGAACCAGCAGTTCTGGTGCTGGCTCATCTCGAGTGATGAACCAAGAATGCAGCTTCTCTTTCAGATGTCAGGTTGAGTTTGCAATATAGAAAAAAGCACATCAGGTCTTCCAACAGAACTCACTTGCTATGGAAGCCATTGAGAGGGAATTAATATGAAATGCCACAGAGTTACTTTTCGGAATACCAGCACACAGAGTGAACACACACCAGCTGAAAGAATTGGGTTTGTTTAGTTTGGAAAAGAGAAGACTGAGAGGGGACATGATAGCAGTTTTCAGGTATCTAAAAGGGTGTCATAAGGAGGAGGGATAAGGATAGAACAAGAAGCAATGGGCTTAAACTGCAGCAAGGGAGGTCTAGGTTGGACATTAGGAAAAAGTTCCTAACTGTCAGGGTGGTTAAACACTGGAATAAATTGCCTAGGGAGGTTGTGGAATCTCCATCTCTGGAGATATTTAAGAGTAGGTTAGATAAATGTCTATCAGGGATGGTCTAGTCAGTATTTGGTCCTGCCATGCGGGCAGGAGACTGGACTCGTTGACCTCATGAGGTCCCTTCCAGCCCTAGGATCTATGAAACTATTTCCAACACAAGCACCTTTATCTCTGCTTCTTCTTTCATAAACCTCAGGCATGCACTAAAAGAGCCACTTAACCCCAAATTGGGACAGCACCTACCTAAAGAGGGCTTACAGAAAGAGGGGCAGTTCCATCAGCACCTCATTGGTAACTTGAGGTCTAGTCTGTCTTTAGTATAGAACTCCCAATAATATTAGTAGAGGCTACACAGGGGAGGGGAAACAAAGTTCATCACATCTGTGTTTTCATCCCCTGGCTGGCAAAAAGGAAAATTCTGTGGTAAAGAGGGGGTGGTGTAGTCAAGCTACTGGCACCAGATCTTTTCATGTTCTAACATCCATAATTCTCTGATTAACTGGCGTTGATAGAAGCAGCACAAACAGTGCAGTTAGTGGACTATAAGCCGTTTGTATAAAGCAAAAGAGTTCAGAGGCCAACATTATACTTCTGTTTATAAAATCAGACAGTAAAATCTTTTGCACATCTAAGACAGAAATTTGCCTCCAATGTATTAGATCCCCTGCAGTAAAGGCATCTGTACTGTCTCTCGTTTACCTTTCATTATTCCATCACAGTCAGGGAAGATATAGGCACTGTAGGCCCATGCCTCGGATGCAGTTCTTGGAGTCACGTGCAACTACAATGTCATCAGGGCTGTGGCATGGATGTGGACCCAGGGAAGACCCCATGTGGTTTGAGCTAACTATAGAGGAAGACTTTTGGGAAGCTCTGAATTTTATTTCAGCATCGTCTCCAAGAATCTGACGCACTGCACAAATGGAAACAAAGCTTAACTAACACCTGAGACAGTGATTGAGCAAATCAGCTGTTAACACAAAATGAAAAAGGCAAGGGAAGGCCAGAATGGCCCCTGATCAGTCAACCAGAATTGAAAGGCTTGAAGACATCAATGGAGGGGCTCTAATGGACATATACTAGTTGAAAGTTCCTACAACAAGGTCCATGCACCAAATAAGGACTGCCCTTCACTAATCCAGATGGAGGCTTGGGATGAAGAGCAAAGAACGGCTGATTTTAAATGTCTGGAGGAACATAGGATTGGAAGAAACCTCCTGGGTCACCAAGGCTAGTCTCCTGCTCTCTCAGGCAACCATCTTAAAACTAGTTAGGTTGTTTGTCCTCACTACTCCTCTTGGGAGGTAGTTCCAGAACCTCACTCCTCTGATGGTTAGAAATCTTCTTCCAAGTTACAGCCTGAATTTATTCACAAACAGTTTATCTCCATTTGTTCTTGTGCCAACACTGTCCATTAGTTTAAATAGCTCTTCTCCCTCCTTGGTGTTTCCCTGCTGCTGTATCTGTAGTGAGCAATCTTATCATTCACAATCATATAGGCGTTCACTCAAGGACTTTTGACTTAGCACTCCAAGTAGGTATGGCCTTTAAATGTCTTTAATAGTCTTTAGCCACTTTTTAGCCTGATTTTTGGATGCTACTTGTCTCCACCACCATCAAAATCATCAAAGATCTCTTTAAAGAGAGAGGAATTTTTTTTAAACCAAACAAATGGGTGGACCAGCATCTTGCTGCACTCAGCCACTACACATCAGGCCAGTAGGGGAGCTGAGTGCAGTTCCCCAAGGGAGTGCCATCCAGTCCCTATTCAGTAGAATAGTAGTGGTATTGGGTAGTCAAAAAAGGAGGGTGATCCTCAGGGCTTTTTGTGGGACCCAAAATACTTGTCCCTCTTATCCACGCAGCAAAAATCCCAAACAAACAACTAGCTTGGCCACTAGCAACTCCAAATCTGAGATCAGATTCCAATGCAAAATTTTCAGCTGTTTCCAGTTGACCAACTTGAGTTTGGAAGAGCATAACTAAGCTATTGACTGTTGAAGGCTACTGACTTTAAGGGGAGTACTCACATGCTTAAAGTCAGGCATCTGCTTAAGTACCTTGCTGAGTGAGGGACTTAGAGACCAGTGGAGACCCAGTAGGAATCAGGTAATGGATTTCAATACAGTCTGCAGGGATTTCCAATGGGGAAGCAACCAGAGGCTTTGTTATATCTCCATTCTAGGTTTAAGGCTGCAAGTTGAGCTGTGTGAACTCTCTTTGAAGTGTTCATTGCACCTTCTCCAAACGTAGCATGGCTTCTACACCAGGGTGTGCTCCCCTATAGCATCTCCATATCCCCCCACTTCCTGCCCCTTGAAATGCAGACTGTATGGTAAAAGCCAGAACAGAGCCCATAAACTTAGGATGGGAAGCTCTAAGGCCAGATTCTCATTTATGATCCATCCCCTTTGTGCCACTCAGGTGGGACAACGCTGGATGGAATCTGGCCATAGCTAGCCGGCAAGGAATTCCCCTGAAGGAAGAGGACTCTTCACCAGCTGGGAGATCCAGTTCTTTCACCAGGGCCACTCCCTCTTCCAGTTTAGGGAGCATGTTGGAGTCGGAAAGGGTTGTGTTAGGTCTCTGCTCTGTTGATCTTCAGCTTGTGTATGACCCTACAGGACCTTATGCTGGTGGCCGAACTAGAGCCACCTCATGTCAAATCTGGGACCAGCATAGACCAACCAGACCACAGGATCAGGGAGTGCTGTATCTGGTCCCCACTTTTTAAATCACTGACTTTCTCTACCCCCTGCTCTCCCCACCCTGCCAAAGACAATCAAGCCAGAGTACCCTGAGTCTGGAGGACCTTCTTTCAAAAAGACAGAAACTGGCTTCAAAAAGTTTTGACAGTTGGCAATATAATGAGTCCATTCCAACTGCAATGACCTCATTGCTGCTCGTTTTTCCTGGCTACCAATCGGTTTATGAACCACTTTTAACATTCCGAAAAGTGTTAATGAATCAAGTGTTTACATATAATGTACTCCCGGAGCCTGTACATTCCAGCCCCGGCATCCCTTGAATTCACGTCTCACATTTCAAATGCCCACCTGGTACCCAGCCACTGTGAGATGTGTGAATTTATTATCCATTAATATATATTTGAAGCTGCATTGAGCCTTGACTTATTAGCAACCAGCTACACTGTCAGTTGTGGTATAAGTGAGATGGGTGAGGAGGGCAGCAAAGCTACTGAAAGGAGAGAAAATAACTGGAGAACCAAGGAAACGTTTGTCCATCCAGAGGGGTGACCATTAAAGCAGGGGCACAAAGTGTTCAACCAGCCAATCAGCCTCATTCTCCCAGGGCTTGATCCTTCACAGCCTTATTCGGAAAAGCAGCCCACGCTCAGGTGAGTTGCCCTGTTCATTGTCTTGTGCTTGTGTAAGGACAACTTCCTTGAACAAGGCTTGGCAGAACTGGATATCTGGATTGTAAAGGCCTCTCCATCATCTAGATACATTTTTGGGTCTGATCATATTTGTCCACTAACTTGGGGCCAGAGGTGATGCAGAAGCAGGCCTGATCCTGACTCACACAGCCAATCTTTACTCACGTGCGTAGTTCCATTGCCTTCAAACTCCAGTAGTCATCCTTCATGGGAACCCCAGTAGAAAAGTTTCTGCAGGGAGTAATGGAGTTGGATGTACAATGCCATAGAAGCAGCATCTCCCCTCCACTTCCACTTGGGCAGCAGGAAAACCCTCTGTGCATGCTACTGCAGGGTATGCCCAGCCAATGGGATCCAATCCTGCCCATCCTTCTTTAGCCCAAGTTCCCACTAACCTCCCAGTGGCCTGATTGTTAGAACAGGCTGCTAGCTAGCCCATCTCTACAGACACTTCATTCCCAGAAGTTTTTGTGAGAGGAAATCCCTTAAGCGATGAAGTGATGGAACATGAAAGACATGAAGGTGGAAGAATAGGAGAGAGAGGGAGGCAAGGGAAGATGAAAAGGAAATAGGGGAGTGACAGAGGAAAAAAGCTGTTGAATAATAGGGTGAATATGGAAAAGAAAAGAATCTCTACTTTTTTTCTTTCCTTTCTTCCCACTTCTTGTTGTTTGCTCTCTTTCTTTCTCTTTTTTTGAACTCCCCCATTTTACGCTCTTTTCTTCTATTTCAGATGGGTTTATTTCATATTCTCGCATCCCGGAAGAGGAGATGGAGAAATGGGAGGCTTCATTAAAGCTTTAGCTGAACTAGGAAATGTGGCGTCAGAATGATGATAGGCTGTTGTTTAACCGCGCTAGCTGCTTATCTCATTCGTTTGATGGCTTGGGGTTTAGCTTGGGTTTAGGTAACACAGGTTAGCTAAACCCAGCCTAAGACGGGGTGTCTTTCTAAGGAACATGCTGCAGCTCACCAAGAGGCTTGGAAGGTGAAATTCCGTGGCCTGAGTTATTCAGGAGGTCAGACAACATAATCACGGTCGTCCCTTCTGGCCTTAAAGTCTATTCCTTCAGGTGTCTAAACTCAACCACTTTTCCTTGTCAATGCAAAGCCCAACAAAACAGCCACAAGTCAGCGTAATCCCTAGCATTCCAACACCCGCTGCACCTGCAGTGCTGGGGGCTGACACATCCGGCTGAGAGTACAGACAAAACAGGAATGGCCCACAGTACACAGAACCTCTCAGAAAATCAGAACTCAGGTCCTGCCCCCAGTGAAGTCAATGGCAAAGCTCGCCATGCCGTAAGTGGCTTTGGATCTGGCCTTAAAACATTCTATATTAGAATTCAAGGGGAATTTTTATTAGCACCCTACCCATTTATTTACGTGTACATATCTCTTTCTCCATGAATCCACTGAACTCTTGCTCCAGACTAAAGCACTGGCAGGCAGGAAAACAGTCTATTCAAACCTGCCCAGGCTCCAGTGCCTGGGAACCCACACCAGAAACCCCAAAATAATAGAAACAGTTATATATTATTTCAGTAATGACAACTAAGCTTTTCAGTACTTGACCCAACAACCTTCACCCCTCTCCCACTCCCCACCCTCCAGGCACTGAGCCCACCCATTCAACTGGACTCGTAAGTTTCCATCATAAAGTTGAGTGGCAACTGACAGATTGGAGTGGAAGCTTGTCTCACACTCATCTGAGGCACTTCTCCTTTCCCCAAGGCCTTAGCAGGGATCTGTTGTAATTGAAGTATTCTAATACTCAAGGTCTCTAGCATTTCCAGTGAATATAGACAGGGCATGCTTTCCCTAAGTGTAACACTGAGCTCTTACTACATAAAAGCTATTGTTTAACAATTAATTTGCATGGTTTCAGTTTGTAACCAAGGTCGTCCACTGCAAGAGAGGAAAATGAAACAGTTTCTAAGCAAATAAAAATAGTACTGTGAAAAATAGAAGAGACTTACCTTCACAAGTAGATATCGCCACTGATCTTGCCAAAACAGAAGAGAAAATCTGATTTCCAGCTAGAAATTGCATTCTGCTTTCATTTATACAGAAGCAAAATGCAGAATAATTGCCTTGGCTTCCATGGATTTACTCCAGAATTACACCAGTATAATAACCAAGAGCAGAATTTAGCTCGTGTTATTATTTTCTAACCCAAACGACCTCTTAGTAAAATAAATTTGCTGGAAGACTTATTGTAGGGACCAGGGGCACCTGTCAAATAAACAGCTTTTTCCGAACACCCAAAAAAAGTGAGTTACGTTTTCAGCTAAAGTTGACACAATTTAAGTCTTTGGCTAAAATGCCAAAATATCTTCGATAACACATATACACACCTATAAAAACAAAAGTTCAGTCAGAAATTCCAATAAATGGGCCCAAGGTTGTATTAGAAGCATACAGCTGCGAAAACATAAAATATATCTGATAGATTTTTAAAGCAACAGCCTATGAAAAGTCTTGTACAAAAATTGGACTTGGCTTTTGTTTTGTTTTTTATTTCAATGCTTTACTTTTAAAAAAAATACAGATTTTTTTCGACTGTCGAGTCCAAACGACAGTACTATTCAAATGGGAACATGACCTGTAAATCACAAGACATGATCAATGACCCTTCTGCAGTGCTGCAGATAAGGAGACGAAAAGAAATAAAAGATGGAAAATAAGAGTGAGTGAGACTGAGTCAAGATCAGATCCTAATCTGGTGTAAATTGGCATCTATCAAAGTGAATGGAGCTATGCAGATTTCCACCAGTTGAGGGATTTGTCACGGTCTCATAGTGAAACCAAAAAAGATACCTGAGAAAGACTAAATGCCATCATGATACAAACATGTTGAGAAAATAAAAAAGGTAAACTGAAATAATTAGGGAAGTGGACTGTCAACATTAAACAAAGCCCTGTCATCCAGCCAATGAAATCCAAGTTTAAATAATGGATTCCAAAGGAACTTATTAGGAGTAGAAAGATTTTCCTAACATTTATGCTCTCATTTTACTGGACAATGTACGGTCTGAGTTTCTATTAAGCCATTATTACATTTTGCAGATGTCATTTTGACACATTTTTGAACAGGCTTGAAGCCCTTGTTTATTCAGCTTTCCCCTTGGGCACATCAAGAAGTTGTTCTCTTGTAATTCCAGGTCTCCTTAGGTTTGGTACACCTTTAACAGTCCTTGTTTTGTTATTAATGCAACGACTGACTGACAGAGGTGACTGGGTTTTGAAACAGTGCCACGAAAGCCACTCTCTCAGTGCAGTGGTGACATGAAAGTCCATCTAAGGGAAGTTCGAAGGGAACAAAAGACTTTTCAAATGCAAAAAATGTGATTGCAAATGTGCTGTAAAAAGAGAAAACAGCCATCTTTTTTCCAAGTCAACTCAGCCTAGTCTACGCTTAGCCTTTATTTGAAAGTACTGTAGTAGTAATGGTGGAAGTTCTAGAATAGACAAAAGCTCTGTAGTCACAATTCTGTTATTAAGAACCATGTTGTCTAGGCCTGCTCTGGGCAGTATAAGATGACTAAGCCCAGATCCTCAAACGTATATAGGTGCCTGATTCCCATTTTAAATGAATGGGACTTAGGTTTCTAAATACCTTTGAGGATCAGGGCTCTGGTGCTTAAAATGCTTACAGCCACCCAGAGCCTCTGTGAGCTAGCGCTCGCCTCATTGCTACTATTGGTGGAGCTGTGCCCAGTTTTACTTGGGATGGGAATTTTTTTTTAAGAAAAATGCCTAAATGTGTACAAGGCATTACAGATGAACCCACGTCTCTGGACCTCTCACCATCACCATTACCTTTCCCGGACGGTCTGTGGCACCAGACAGTCCCCTTCATGCCCTCCCTGGAGGGGTACCCCAGCCTGTCTTAGATCATCTGAGTGCACCTCTGATTTCTTCAGGTCATCAGGAGAGAATTCTTGCTGTCGATACAATCTCAATACCTGTTGTTTCTTCCTTCAGTGGTGGGAATGGGCGAGCCAGAAGCTGGGAATGGGTGACAGGGGATGGATCACTTGATGATTACCTGTTCTGTTCATTCCCTCTGGGGCACCTGGCATTAGCCACTGTGGGAAGACAGGATACTGGGCTAGATGGACCTTGGTCTGACCCAATATGGCCGTTCTTATGTTCTTATGGTCCCTAATTCCTGCTCCTCCTCTCCTTTCACTATTTGTGTCCTAAAAAGACTACCAGATTCTTCTTTCTCTGGGCTTCTTCCTTCTATAATACTTGCTTTCGATGCTGTTGGCACTTATGGCAATTCACACTGTTCTATATCCCACATAGGCTGTCACCATATACGTGTCAGTTTAGGGCAACTGCATCTGTCTTCCCCCTCCATCCATGGCCCACCAAGGGCACTTAAACTTGGGCTTCCGGCTCCCCAGTCATCACACCCCTTGAGTGGAGACATGTGTGTCTCTCTCTCTCTCCTAACTGGGCTTTTTCCAGGCTGCACAGCTCCGTGGCTGCACTGTGATATCCCCAGCAAGCCAGACTGCCTAAACAGTAATTGCCCCTGGTTTAAGTTACCACCCAACTTTTTTTCAGTAAGCACATTTATCCTTAAGGTAAAAGCATTACAGAGACAACATATTTAAAACAACAAAAGAACCAACACATATGCTAATAAACTTGCCAGAGATCACTCCCCAGACCCATCTCCACAAGGGCTCTGTTTGATGTCAGTCCTCCCAAGCCTTCCCTAAGGATTGAGGACCTCCTTTTGGACAGAAGGTCCTGTCCATTGGCTGTGTCAGAAAAAAGGCCATGAGTCAGTTTAAACACAGGCTATTTATCCAAATCCCTTTCTTTGTCCGTTGGCCTCTGGACAATCCAGTTTGAGCTAGTGTAGACAAATCTCCACAAGAGGTGGTACCTCTCTGGGGGTGTCACAACCTGAGTGAATTTGCCTAATCACCCCTGTGACATTACACCCCATTTTCTTCATAGAAATATTGTTATGATACGAATATGGCATAACGAAGATATGTTTTATGCAAGATGGGTCATGTGAGGTATCATTGAAAAGGTTATGATCTACTGTATGTGCTTATCCAATTTGCATGCATGTATCATTTCTGCGTATAACGTTAGGAATATTGTCTATGTAACAATTACAACGATGTGCTTGGAAAACGCCCACCAGACAGTAAGCAATCAGCCTTAATGGGCCATTAGGAAAAGACAATGAGTCTTCGAAGATGTGGATCCCCCGTCTTCCCAGGAGTTCCTTCTATGGACCTTGCAAATAAACCTTGTCTCATGGTTGCCCTGACACTGCAAGGTCATGTGATGATGTCACCTGGTACAAAATACCACCTTGAACACTGCTGGTACTTTTCCACTGGAAACAAAGGCTTCCCACCTTATGTAAATTCTATTTAAGGCTGGGAAGCAAGGCAATCTGGGCTCTCCGTTTGCCTCCCCACCCAAGAAGGAAGACTGCGGAAAGCTCCTGAAGAAATCAAGGAACTAAGCTAGGGGAAGGCAAGGACTGAGTCCAGGCTGAGAACAGGTGTCTAGCCTGTAAAGAGACATAACTGGAACTCTGAGCTGCAGAAACTCGACAACCTGCCTAAACAATATTTAGGGTGAGAAATTACTATGTATGACCCATTTCTTTAGTGTATTAAACTTAGTTTGCATGTTTTGTTTTATTTGCTTAGTAATCTGCTTTATTCTGTTGCTATCCCTTATAATCACTTGAAATTTACCTTTTGTAGTTAATAAACTTATTTCTTGTTTATAACATAGCCCAGTTTGTGCAATTCATATCGGGGGGTGGGGGGGAAGGGGACAAGAAGCTGTGCATCTCTCTCTCCACATTGAGGGAGAGGGCAAACTTTTATGAGTTGTGCTCTGCAGATCTTTCTATACAGTGCAAGACAATATAATTTTGGGTTTATACTGCAAAGGAGGTGTGAACGTGAGTGCTGGTCAATCTCTGAGCTCATTCCTCCCACACAGAGCTGACCTCAGTGTCTCTGTGTCCATTTGCAGCTGGGTGTGTGCCTACCTGCGTATGTGTGCTGGAGAAGGCTTGAGGGCCTGGCAAAGCGGAACAGGGTGAGAAAACCCAGGCTGGTAGAACGTGTGGAACCAGTGGGACCCCAGCACATCAGGTGGCATCTAGGAGCGAGGGTCCAACCCGTCACAACCCCGCACTGTCCTTAGTTCCTGGAGGGCTGTGGTCACCATCCCCTATGGAATTATATACAATCCCTGGCCCGCAATGATACATAAACGGAATTCAGTAAAATCTCCCAAAGATATTGCAGGAAATTGTCAGATCTGTCACAGGGCTGGACCAAACTCCCAGATCCAAGCACCCATAAAATTTTGTGTGGCTTGAGATCCAGAGTGAATTTGGAAGCTCTAATGTCAATATTTAAGGAAAGACTGGGTAATAGTTAGCATTACTGTTTACCTGATGCCAGCCAACTTACGGTATTAATGTTCACCTGATGTCTGCCAAAATATACATATCCCCCAGACAATACATAAGCTGAAACAGCACAATTCCTTCAATGAGTGTAATTAACCTTTTACTGTTTTTATGATCCCTTCCAACCAAATAGCACAGAGAGAAGTTATTCGGTTGACTCCCTGCAGGAGCTGGACGCTTCTAAAAGGGAAGGTACAGAATTGGCATTTGAGTTTCTGGCTACTTCTGCCACAGTCTTTGGGCCTGATTATTATTTATAGCAAGCCCCCTTTACATTGGTCTGGCAGTGTAAAAAGGCCTTCAAGTGGTTTTCAGTGTACTGGGATATTCATCTCCTCCTCTAACAAATGGTGAAAAAAAAGTCACCAGCCACTAAACTAGGATATTTCATGTCCCTCCTTGACTACTGAGCAATACTGGGCCCTAGTCGAAGATAATGGAGAATGAAATAGACTCTCATCACTTCTGTGTGTCGCAGGAGAAAGTTATGGATGTGGAAGTATATTGAACAGCCTGGAATCAAGATAGAAAAACAAGGAAGGAAACAGAAAAATTAACGTGCTGAAATCTGTTTAGTTTTCATAGAACCATAGAATCATAGAAGATTAGGATTGGAAGAGACCTCAGGACTTTTAAGGACTTCAAACCCGTTTCTCTCTCTTTCACAATGGTGTAAATCAGCGTCCCTCCACTAAAGCCAATAGAGTTACGCCTGTGTAATATTTGTGAAAGCCAGAGCACAATCAGGCACTTAGGGCACAATTCTGACCCTACCACTGAAGTCAATGGGAGTTTTGCTGTTGTTTGCCATGCAGCCAAGATTTCACCCTGAGCTTCTTTTGAAGTATTTTAAGGTTTAGATTTTTTTCTCTTTGTACTGGTTGTAAAGAAAATGTAATGGTAACAGCTTACCTGTTTTTATGTCATCAATTTTATTATGTCATTTATGAAAATGTGAAGGAGGGTAGGAGCCTTCATCCATTGGCTTAAAATATTTTAAGCTAAAATGACAGCTCTGTAATTGCTAAACCAGTCTTCCCATTGGGCCGAGAATGACACCCATCGAAGTTACTCTCTACTTTACCTTCTGTTCATGCGACCTTTCATTCCCTCAGCCATAAATAACATCGCAATGCATCACCCGGTCCAGAAAACTTTTGTGTACAGTGTACTCCTCATACAAATCACTTCTCCCAGCTCCTGCATCTCCTGGACCTGTTTCCAGAGTTCTCCGACTATAAACCCAACCAGGCAAAAGTGCATGAAATGTCATAGCATTTCTGTCCCTTCTCATTCTTTCAGCATGCAGCTGAACGTGGAGAACACACGCAGTATAATATTTGTGCATCTTGCTTTCTTCCAATGTGGATAATATAGTCCAGGGATCGGCAACCTGTGGCCCGTGGCCCATCAGGGAAATCCGCTGGCGGGCTGGGACAGTTTGTTTACCTGCGGCGTCCACAGGTTCGGCCGATCGCAGCTCCCGCTGGCCGCGGTTCACCATTCCAGGCCAATGGGGGCTGCGGGAAGCGGCGCGGGCCGAGGGATGTGCTGGCCGCCGCTTCCCACAGCCCCCATTGGCTGGCCTGGAATGGCAAACCGCAGCCAGT